>NC_091560.1:32002508-32015008 GCF_042767895.1 Penaeus vannamei
GAGAGTGAGGGAAGAGGAAACTAGGGGGTGAGGGGAGGTAGGAGGGAATGGAAAAGAGGAAACAAGAGATGAGGGGAGGTAGGAGGGGATGGAAGAGAGGAAACAAGAGATGAGGGGAGGTAGGAGGGAATGGGAGAGAGGAAACAAGTAGGAAAGAGAGGAAAGTGAGAGTGAGGGAGTGAGAGAGAAGGGATGGGAGACGAAAAATAAAGAAGAAGGGGTGAGAGTGGGAGGGGTGAGGGGAAAAAGATTTGAAGAAGGGGCGGGAGGGGAAGAATGGGGAAAAAGGATGAGGGGAAAAAGATTTGAAGAAGGGGCGGGAGGGGAAGAATGGGGAAAAAGGATGAGGGGAGAGAAAACGAGGGATGAGAGTGAGAACACGAAGAGAGGGTAGGAAAGGTGAGGAATAAGACGAGAGAGCTGAAGAGAAAAAAATGGATGATAAGTAAAATGATAATAATAATAGAGGATAATAATTAAGAACAGTGATAAGATAATAGATAATAACAATATCGAAATTACTAATAGTAATACATGAGAACAACGGTAAAATGATGAATAATAAAAATGAAATAATAGATACTAAAAATAATGATTAATAAAAAGATAACAATAATTAGAAAAATAACAATAATAGCAAATAAAAAGGTAAAGCATCAACAGGGGGGGGGAAGAGAGGAGACGAGGAGAGTGAGGGCGGGGTGAGGGCGGGGTGAGGGGGTGGTGAGGGCGGCAACGAAGACACGAAGAAAGGAAGGGTAAGGAGAAGGAAGAGGGGGAGGGAGTGGACATGGGAGTGGTCTGTTGCAGCGGCTGTGTCGGAGGGGGATGGGGGGGGGGTGGCTAGAAGAAGCTGGGGGTGAGGGGGGATAAGGAAAGAAGGAGAGATAGGAGGGATGATGGCAGTGGAAAGAATGTGCATGTTGATTCACCCTTTCTCTCTCTCTCTCTCTCTCTCTCTCTCACTCTCTCTCTCTCTCTCTCTCTCTCTCTCTCTCTCTCTCTCTCTCTCTCTCTCTCTCTCTCTCTCTCTCTCTCTCTCTCTCTCTCTTCTTTCTCTCTCTCTCTCTCCCTCTCTCACTCTCTCCCTCTCTCACTCTCTCTAACTTATTTATTGTGTGTACTAGGCGTTGTTCTTCTGAAATTTCAGACATATATACATACAACACGTTAACGTACAACACAAACTAATATGTGTGTATATGTATGTATAAATATGCATATATATATATATATATATATATATATATATATATATATATATATATATATATATATATATAATTATATATATATATATATATATATATATATATATATATATATATATATATATATATATATGCACATACACACGCACCCACACATATGTATTTATATATATACATATATAGAGATAGAGATAGATTGAAAGGGAAAGATAATGAAAGAGAAAAGGGAAGAAAAAGAAGAAAGAGAGAAAGATAGGAAAAGAGAGAGAGAGAGAGATAAAAAAAAAACGAGAACAGAACACCATACGGAAAGGCGAGAAAAGGATGACGAAAACCGGTTCTTATCCCTTGCATGAACGTTCCCGGCGGCCGTTCGTCTCAATCGCGGTTACAAAAGCTCTCGCCGCGCTGTGCATGTGAACGTAACAGCAACATCAGGTAACAAATATACTTTCCTTCTCGTGTGGAATTGCAGCATAAGTCGTCATGAGAAGTTCGGTTTGTTTCCATTATTTTTCCCTGGAACGTGATGTCATGGATGCGCCAGGAATGAGAAACTATTATTCCGAAAGAGGGAATGATAAAAAGGTATTTATTATGATATCGAATATGTGTATTTTATTTCTGTTTTAATTCGTTTCTTCCATTCCATATTGTTGCTTAATTTTTTTTTTTTCCCTTTTTGGTCCTACTCTACTTATCGTCGTTTTCCTTCCTCCTTCCTTTCCCTTTATCTACTGTTATTTCTCCTACTCTGTCCTCCATCTATTATTATATTTTCCCCCATTCTCCTTTCATTCCGGATCCCCCTCTTATGCAACTCAATATTTACAAATGACTCTATCCTTCTCATCCTTCTTCCATCCCTCTTATATCCTCCCTTGTTTTTCTCCATTCTCCATTAACAATTCAACTGCTCCCTCAATCCCTCTCCAATTCCTCTCTTCCTCTCTCTCTTACCAATCCCTCCCTGCCTCCCTCTATTCTCCTACAACTTTCTCCCTCTACAACTCCTCCCTCCTTCCCTCCCTCCCTCAATACTCCTACAACTTCCCTCCCTCTATACTCCTACAACTCCTCCCTCCCTTCTCCTCCCTCCCTCAATACTCCTACAATCTCCCTC
This sequence comes from Penaeus vannamei, assembly GCF_042767895.1. Lineage (NCBI taxonomy): Eukaryota > Metazoa > Arthropoda > Malacostraca > Decapoda > Penaeidae > Penaeus > Penaeus vannamei. The sequence continues at coordinate 32,004,843 of NC_091560.1, forward strand.
TCTCTAAACTCCTCTCTCCCTCCCTCTCTACCTCTGTACTCCTACAGCTTTCCTCCCTCTACAACTCCTCCCTCCCTCCCTTCCTCTGTCTATACTCCTACAACCTTCTTCCCTCTATACCTCCCCCCCTCTATACTCCTCCCCCTCCCTCCTCTGCGTCCCCCTCCCTCCCTCTCGCTACGGAGAAGGAACAATGGCCATGGAACTGTAGTTTTGTGAAAGATGCTGCAGATAATTTTCTCATTTCCTCTCGCCTATTTTACACTCTGTGCCGAAGATGTGGATGGAAGTTTCGACGATTGTTAGAAAAAGTCGGAAAAGAGAGACAATGCGTAAAGAGAAAGAGAGTAAGAGAGAGAGTGAGAAGGAGTAAAAAGAAGGAGAGTGGATAAAAATGAGGGAGAGAAAGAGAGAGAGAGAAAGAGAAAGTATGGGAAAGATAGATATATATCATATAGATAAATAGATAAACAGATAGATACATAAAAATGTAGGTAGGTATGTAGATAGATACATAGAAAGATAGCTCGATAGATAGATAGAAAGAGAGAGAGAGAGAGAGAGAGAGAGAGAGAGAGAGAGAGAGAGAGAGAGAGATGAGAGAGGAGAGAGAGAGAGAGAGAGAGAGAGAGAGAGAGAGAGAGAGAGAGAGAGGAGAGAAACTTCACAGTGAGTCTTGTAAAAAGCAACTTCTGTCTTCATTCTTTCCACCTTCACTTTATCAGCTTAACTTATTTCTCTTTCTTTTCCGGCTTTCCAGAATACACTTCATATAATTTACTTCTCTTCCGTTTATCATTTTTTGAAGAGGACGCAAGAAAAAGGGGGAAAATGTGAAGAGGAGCAAGAAAATATGTGAAATAGGAGAACATCTTTTTATGAATGAAAGTTGGAAATAGAAGAAAAAAATGTTACTTAGCCTCCTGCTATTAAATGTCTTAATAGACCTTCCCTTTTCCTCTTCTCTCTTTTAGAAAATAAATAAATAAAAGGGAAATAAAAAGGGGGAAGAGATAAAACGAAAAGGAGAGAGGAAAAAAATGGAAAGGGAGTTCCAATGGGAGTTCTTTTTTTCTCTCTCTCTTTCTCTCTTTCTTCGACCTCTCAGTAACTCAGCAAACTCGAAAGGAAGAGATGAGAGAAAAAAAAAGACGTCAAAGGGAAAGAGAAAGTGCGATTTTTAACTCGCAAAGTTTAATGAGAGAGAGAGAGAGAGAGAGAGAGAGAGAGAGAGAGAGAGAGAGAGAGAGAGAGAGAGAGAGAGAGAGAGAGAGAGAGAGAGAGAGAGAGAGAGAGAGAGAAAGAGAGAGACTCCCAGTATACTGAGACCCCGTTAGTTAACCCCTTGACTTGTGACCTAAGCCTCCGTGACCCCAAGACCCTAATACTTGTTACACCTCGAGAACCCGTGACATGGGACCCCAAGACGAATGACCCCGAGACCCCGAGACCTGTTTGACCTAGTGACCCCATAAGAAACGAGACCTCAAGACTCTAAGGATCCATGACCCCGAAAACTCATGACTCCAAGACCCCATGACCCAAAAAAACATGGCCCCGAGACCCAATGACCCCAAAAAACAAGATTCCGAGACCCTTAGTCCTGTTAGACCCAAGGAACTCAGGATCCCAAGACCCCAAGACCTCAAAACTCCAAGACCCTGAGGACTAATGCTTAGAACAAATGTCCCGTGACCCCATGACCTGTGACCTGAGACTCCGTGACCCTGATGACCTATGACCCAAAGATCACGTGACCCCAAGTCCATCCGAGGTGATTAGAAGTTCCTACTGCTGGCGAGATTAAGAAAATCAAAACAAAAAATAAAAAAAATCAAACAAAAATGAGAAAACAAGATAATCCAATAATATTAATAATAATAATATTAATGATGATGACGATGATGATTATGATTATGATTATGATTATGATTATGATTATGGTTATGATTATGATTATGATTATGATTATGATTATGATTATGATGATGATGATGATGATGATGATGATGATGATGATGATGATGATGATGATGATTATGATTATGATTATGATTATGATTATGATTATGATTATGATTATGATTATGATTATGATTATGATTATGATGATGATGATGATGATGATGATGATGATAATAATAAAACAGGAAAACGAAGAAAATTCAAACTAAACATCCCAAACGCCTTTAACGAAGATGAAACAATTTGACCTTTATGACAAGAGATCTGGAAGTCACTGGTGCAATTAGGCTGATAGTGACCTTAATTAATGTCAGTTTTAATGACTGCTTTCACAGATATTGCTGATCTTAATACCATCCTTTTCATTATTTTTGACGGTAATTACAAAATATAAGTTAGTGATATTAAGGTTTTGATAACCATATTAAATTACTTAAATTTTGATGATTGTTATAAGTTAAGATGCAGATAGATAGATATTATTCGTTGATACTTAATTCTAATATTAATGACTTATTTTGTTGTAGTTGGTATTGCCTTTACAAATTGCGGTTATGATCGTGAAATTGATAGTTTTATAAAATCATTTTTATGAATCAGATTTATATAGGAAAAATCTTTTAAGAATGTTGCTGAATCTAATGAATGAATGGATGACAACCTTAGAATAACTGAGATCTGTCCATCCTTCTCTCTCACTCTCTCCCTTCCTTCCTTCCATCCTCCCTCTGTTTCAGTCTCTCTTCCTTCCATCCTTCCTCTGTTTCTGTCTCTCTTCCTTCTTTCCTGCCTCTTTCTCTCTCTCTCTCTCTCTTCCTTTCCTCCTCTCCCTCCCTCTCTCTTTATATATATATATATATATATATATATATATATATATATATATATATATATATATATATATATATATTCCTTCCCTCTCCCTCGCTGCCACGTATCCATAACCCAGCAAAATCACCAGCACCCAATCCACACACCTCTTTCACCGCAATCCAAGCATCCAACATAAAAAAATAAACATTAAAAGAATCATAATAGTTACGACCCTCCGCCACACGTTCCCCGCTGCGTTCGAACTGCCGCACTCTTGGTTTTAACTTTATACAGCGAATAAACAGCACCCATCGGCTCAGTGTTCCAGGACGGGCCATGCCGGTAAAGAGAGGAGGGTGTGGAAGATGCTTTAAAAAAGACAAAAGGGAGAGAGTGAGAGAGAGAGAGAGAGAGAGAGAGAGAGAGAGAGAGAGAGAGAGAGAGAGAGAGAGAGAGAGAGAGAGAGAGAGAGAGAGAGAGAGAGAGAGAGAGAGAGAGAGAGAGAGAGAGAGATTGGGGAAGAGGAGAAGGAAAAGAAGGAGAAGAGAAGGAATAAAGGAGAGAATGAAAGAAGGAGGAAGATTGAAAAGTTATGAAGAGAATACAAAGAGGAAAAAAGGAAAGTGGAAGAGGGGACAGAAAAAAGAAAAGGTAGGGATGGAATAGAGAGAACGTGAAAGAGGTGGGACAGAGGAGAAAGAGAGAAAAGTGAAGAGGGGGAGAAGGAAAGATAAAGTAAATGCACAGAGAAGGAGAGGGGTAATTAGGCAAGAGGATCGGGAAAAAATTAGACGTAAAGGGAAGACAGAAAAGAGATAGATAGATAGAAAAAGAGAGAGACAGACAGAGACAGAGAGAGAAAAGAGAAAAAGGAAAAATATATATAAATAGATAGAGAGAGAAACATACAGACAAACAGATAAAGGGAGAGGAAGAAAGAGTAGAGTTAATATAACAAAATACCGAGAAGAAGAGAAGAAGAAGAACGCGGAAGAGAACCAAGGCAGTAGCAGCCAAGAGGATGAAGATCCATCCGTGTCTCAAGAACACATTCCTTTCCCCGGCGCAGAGTCTTGGGGCAAAGGGCGAAGCTGCTGGTTAATTATATCGTCTGCACGAAAAGGCTATCCAATAACGCGTTTTCCTTCTCTGTGATGTCTCTCTCTCTCTCTTTCTCTCTCTCTCTCTCTCTCTCTCTCTCTCTCTCTCTCTCTCTCTCTCTCTCTCTCTCTCTCTCTCTCTCTCTCTCTCTCTCTGGCTCATAGATAGGGGTATCTTCGTCTCTTTTCCTTTTTCTGTTCATTTTTTTCTCTTGTTCTCTCTTTCTCTGTCTCTGTCTGCCTGTCTGTCTCTCTCTCAGTCCTAATGGACTAGATACATGTAATCTAATGTTTTGAATTGTATTGTTTTATATTTGATTGTAAATGTATCGTGACACTTTAATAAATAAACAATTGAATTGAATTGAATTGATTGAATTGTCTCTGTCTGTCTGTCTCTCTCTCTCTCGTCTCGCCTTCCTCTCTCACGTCTTTTCTTTCCCCCGTCTCTTTTCCTTTATAATTCCTTTTTCTTACTTGGCGACCATAACTTGTCCTCTCCCTTCTGCTTCCTCTCCGCCACTCTTTCGTTTTCGCTTTTCCTCTCCTTCCTTCTCTCACTTTCCCCTTCCCCCTTTCACCTCGCTTTTCTCCCTCCCTTATCTCCCTCCTTCGCAACGCCACAATAAAAAGAAGAAAAAATGAATAAGGAAAATGAAAAAAAAAAATCCATGGGGAATTATCATCCTAAGTGTTCCGCCGAGGAAACCGAAGACAAAGCCGAAAGACGGAATCGGATGCACTTGTAATAACAGCTGTTGCGGTTGGATACTACAATAGTAATAGTTGCGGCGTATGACAATGGACGTCCTTAACCACCAAAAGCTAAGGTGGAAATAGGGAAGACCATTCTAGTTGATTAAACACGAGTTATGTTAGTGATTGCAGTGTGTTTATACCAATCAAAAGCCCCCGTTATGAAAATAGGAACGGGAAAGAGAGAAAAAAAGAGCATAAAAGAAAATGAAGTCCAAAAGGTAATCAACGCTAACACAACAGATCCTCCGTTTTTGTCCGTTGGAGGAAAAAAAAAAGGAAACACCTTCTTTTGTCGCTAAAACCTGACATTCTTGTAACACTTTATGCCAGTCCATTATGGTTCAAAGTCAATGGTCCTTTTTTTATTATTTCTCTCTCCCTCTCTTTCGCTATTTGTCGCTCTTCCAATCCAATATCGGAAATGGAATTCTAAGAGGAACGGGAAAATAAATATATTAATGAGTCGCAACAATCATTTTGCAGGTTTATAAAAGCTTTGTTATATATTCAGCGTCTGTTCAGGGGGTCACGTGGCACAGACTTTCATCAACAGAATGCCAAAGTCCATTATTACGAAAGGCAAAGTATTCTAAATAAACAAACGATGGACCTGAATCTTTTTATGAAGGTCGAAGGTCTGAAGAGAAAGGAATTATTGTTTACGTGTTGTGTTTTTTATTTGGAAGGTACATAAATTCAATTCGAAATGTAAATATTGAGCAAATACACGAAAGTCTAAAGAAGTCGCGCACAAATAACAGAAATGTGTTTATGTACGTGACTGCCGCTCAAATGGATTTTTTTTTTTAGTTGTTTAATGAAGATAGATGCATTGTGCTCTTCGTATGTCTGATTACTCGTTTCTGGAACTTGTAAAGTGAAAAATATATTTCGAGAAGAAAGATAAACTAAAAAAATATGTTTTGCGAGTGATGTTTCGTTTATTATTATCTATGAAACAAACGATTTTTTCTTTCAAGTCATTTTTTATCCGATTGATCTCGTTGCATTTATTAGGTTCGGTATTCTCTCATGTTTATATTTTCACTAGTTTCTTCATTCTTCCCTCTCCCTCTCTCTCTCTCTTAACCCCTTCTTTCGTTCTCTCCTTTTCTCTCTGTCTCTATTTTTTTCCTTTCTGTCACATTTATTCGTCTGTCATCTTCTTCCTTTCTGTCTCTCATTTATTCCCGTCTCTCATTTTTTCCCTTTCTGTCTCTCACTTATTCCTGTCTTTCATCTTTTTCTTATCCATGGCTTAGTCTATCCCTTTCCTTCGTCATTCCTCTTACCCCTTCTCTAAGTTTTATCTAAATATTGCTATTACATCGTTGAGAGTTTATTCACTGCTGTTCAAATTCACAGAAAAAGAATTTGATCCACCGTGAATTAAATGCGCGGAGATAGAAATAATGAAGAGTTCAATACTCTGAACACATCAGCCAATAAGCTTCAACTGTTTCGTTAACTTTTGTCTCAAACATTCATGTACACACTCGAACAAAGTCACAGACGCAGGAACACTCGACTTGAGCAAATACACACGCGCGCGCATTCGGACGTTTTGTCGACAACACGCATAAAATAGATACACGTATTCGGACGCGCTAGTGGACACTCGAACTCGAAAATACATACACGTATTCGGACGCTTACAGGCACTCGTGCACAAAAATACGGACATACGTATTCACAAGCGCTAGCAAACACCCGAACACAAAAATGCTTACACATTTTTGGAAGCGCTATCGAACACTGATTCACAAAATACAGACACGTATTCGGACTCACTAAAGAACACTGATCCACAAAATACAGTCACGCATTCGGACGCGCTAACGAACACATCCACAAAATACAGACACGTATTCGGACGCGCTAACGAACACATCCACAAAATACAGACACGTATTCGGACGCGCTAACGAACACTAATGCACAAACCCCAAACACACTCATTCGGATGCGCTAGCGGACACTCGAACACACAAACACACGCATTCGAACGCGTTAACGGACACTCGAACACAAAACACGATTTCAGTACTTTATGTGCACGTCACTGTAAATCTTTACCGAGTTCTCGTTGCGACAAATAAACTTGATTAGAGTTTCAACAATGCTCTCTAAAGAGGTGGAAACAGATCAAACACCGTTAATATCTAAATCTCCGATGATTAAATTCTTGATTAATACGATAAGGTGAATCTTGTTTGCTGGTGAATGTGAGATCTTAAAATATGTGATATCTTCCACCCTTTGAGAGGAGGTCCCTGTGTCCGAAACTGCTGGTAAGTGGTTAAACTTAAGCACTTTTAAGAAGTTGCATATCAAAAGAGTCACTTAGGAGAGGAGAAGGGAAATTCACGGTCAAGGAGAAAGTGAGAGAGAAATTTTATTCAAAAGAAAAGGAAAGTAAAAAAGAAACAAAGAAAAAACCTCGCTAAGTTCCAAGAGATAACAAGAAAATAAACATTGTGCTAATGATGCTACCATTTCGAAAGCATTTCCTGCATGAATAAAAAAAATCCTCTCAACTTAAAAAAAAAAAAAAGAAAGAGAACAGGAGTCTTGAGAAGCAGACAAATTCCCCTCGCTTTGTCGGCATCACCGCGGGGGTAAACACAATTCATCAGCGAACCATTACCTCGCCTCGGAAACTGTTTTTCCCGCCACTTGGGATCGAAGAGGCTATGAGCGACCGTCAATTGTCGGATTTTTTATTTCATCAGATACTTTTTTTTTCTGCTTCCGATCCTAATACTCTTTTGAAAACAGGAAATGCAGTTGGATTCCCTTTGCGTGTCGGAGAAACGGAGAAGAGAGAAATTTTGTGGAGAAATATTGTGCGCTTGTTTTCTTAACGAATGAATGTATTGGGGGATACTTGCTTAAAGGAATTTTCACGCGGTGTAAACCTCTGTTGTCTTTTATATATTTCATATCGACAGCACTGTTATTTATTGATCGTCATTAAAAAAATAATAAGAAGAATAAGTTTTGTGAAAAAAATGTTGCATAAACTGAAACGAAAAATAAAATCTAATCCTCTTCAAAGAGGATTAATCCTCTTCCCTTTCTTGTATTTCCTTAATTAAATCAGAAATTATTTTTTTCCTATGTTATTTACCTTCTCAAATACATCAACCCTTCTCTCACTCATTTCAAAAATTTCCAGCAGCGAATTCTCATCGAAAATATTCATATATCACATTCTTTCCACATAATTTTACGATGACATGAACACTCTTAATCATTTCTATCCTCCTAAATTTATATATGTCCATCATTTTCAAATACTTTTTTCGGTCTCTAAAAAAACAACTGTCAATTTGCATATATTTTGCCAACCGCTATTCATCGTTTACACCATTTAAATAATTTTCTCATTTCCCCTTGTTCTTTATTTATCGCATTCACACTTTTCGTCTGTTCTCTTATCCGTTACCGTAATTCTATATATAGCATTAAATATTATATTCCTGTACCCCTGTCTATTTACATATCTGTTTATCAAATTCATTCCTATATCATTTTCTGCCCTGCCATCTACCAGTTTCTCATCTTGTTTATTTCTCAATGTGTCTTCCTCTTCCTCTTTCTCTATTCTCTCGTCTCTCTTCCTCTTCCTCTTTCTCTACCCTCTCTTCTCTCTTCCTCTTCCTCTTTCTCTATCCTCTCTTCTCTCTTCCTCTTCCTCTTTCTCTCTCCACTCATCTCTCTACTCTATCCTCCTCTTCCTTTATATAATTCCTCTTTAACCCTTTTTAACCCCCCCCCCTTTTCCTCTTCACTTGACTTCATCCTTATAATCTTTTCCATATTTCCTTCCCCCAATCATTTATCCTGCTTTGCTTCCCCCATCCCTACTCTTATCCCCTTCTATCTTCTTCGTTCTCCCTCTTCCCCCTTCCCCCTGCCCTTTATCTTTGTCCTTTTATACTCCCTCTTCTTCTTCTCCCTCCCCTCGTTTCTTCCCCATCTCCCCAATAGCAACAAGTAAACCTACTATTCCTGCCTATATTTCCCCTTTCCCCTTTTCCATTCCTTTCTCAACTCTTCTCTTTCCCCTTCCCCTCCTCCCCTCTCCTACCCTTTTTCCTCTCCCCCTCCTCCCTTCTCCTACATTTTCTCCCCCATTCTTCTTCCTTCCCTCCTCCTACCTATTCTCCCCCTCCTCCAATCCCCTTTTCCTCTCAACCTCCTCCCTCATCCTTCCCCCTTCCCCCCTTCTACTCTTTTTCCTCTACCCTTCCTCCCTCATCCTACCCCCTACTTCCTCCTACTTCCCCACCCATTCCCCTCCCCTCCCTTCCTCCTACCTCCCCACCCCTTCCCCTCCTCAGCACCACCATCCTTCTACCCCTTTTCCTCTCACCTACCCCCTCTTTCTTCCTACCTCTCCACCCCTTCTCCCCCCTTCCCTTCCCTCTCCTTCCTCCTACCTCCCCACCCCTTCCCCTCCTCAGCACCACCATCCTCCCACCCCTTCTCCCCCCTTCCCCTCCTCCCTCCTCCTACCTACCCACCCCCACCCCTTCCCCTCCCCATCAGTCCCAAGCAAAGGTAATGCAAAAGGACTGCCAGTAATGGTAACTCGAGAGCGAGCGCACGGCAGCAAAACCCAAACAGCTTACTAAATGCGTGAAATGAATTCTGTTATAAGGTCGAGTGCAACGGTCGCTGTCGATGGGTCATTCAGCTGTTAATGGAGGTCGGAGCTGGTCGTGACTGAGTGTTGGATCCAGGGGTCAAAGGTCGACTTTTTTAATCTTTTGAGTATATGTATGTATATATATATATATTTTTTTTTCTTCTTCTTCTTCTTCTTCTTCTTCTTCTTCTTCTTCTTCTTCTTCTTCTTCTTTTTTTTTTTCTTCTTCTTCTTCTTCTTTTTTTTTTTATCTCTCTCTGTCTGTATGTCTACCTCTGTTTCTGGTTCTGATGTTTTCGTTTTCTCTTTTTCTTTCACTTTCTGGTTCTCATTCGTCATCTCTCTTCTCTCTTTTCTCTCCCTTCCTTGTCCATATCCCTGTCTCTGTCTGTTTCTGAATGTCTGTCTATCTCTCTATATCTATCTATCTATCTATCTCTCCCTCCCTCTTTGTGTACATGTATTGTGTGTATATTTGTATGTGTGTGTGTGTGTGTGTGTGTGTGTGTGTGTGTGTGTGTGTGTGTGTGTGTGTGTGTGTGTGTGTGTGTGTTGTGCGGGGTCGCTGAGGTTCGGTTTAAGTGTTTAAGTTTAATGAGAATTTACGAATAACATTTTGCCAACAGCCAGGTTATACATATATGACTCTCCCTCTGTAGTGAGTTCGGATATTTTGCTGGTTCCCTTTTGCATTTCGAAAGCTCTTTCCCTCATTATCATATGTACTGTATATATTTCTAAATAGTGTATATATGCGTATTTATATACCCCTCCCCCCACCTATACACTCACATATATATATATATGTGTGTGTGTGTCTGTTTGTGTGTGTGTGTGTGTGTGTGAGTGTGTATGTGTGTCTGTGTGTGTGTGCG
>NC_091560.1:32025008-32027508 GCF_042767895.1 Penaeus vannamei
TGCAGAAGGGGAGGTGAACGCGACAGATGAGGAGAGATGAAGGGAGGTAGAAGAAGAAGGAGGAGGAGGGGAGGAGGGATAGAAGATGAAGGAGGAGGAGAAGGAGGAGGAGGGGAGGAGAGATAGAGGAGGGGGGATAGAAGAAGATGGAGGAAGGGGGGAGGGGAGGAGGAGGGACAGAAGACGAAGGAGGAGGAGAAGAAGGAGGAGGAAAAGGAGGATAAAAATAAGATGAAGGAGGAGGAGGGAAGGAGGAGGGATAAAAGACGAAGGAGGAGGAGGAGAAGAAGGAGGGGAGGAAGGATAGAAGAAGTTGAAGGAGGAAGAGGGGAGGAGGAGAGATAAAAGACGAAGGAGGAGGAAAAGAAGGAGGAGGGGAGGAAGGATAGAAGAAGATAGAGGAGGAGGAGGAGGGGAGGAGGAGAGATAGAATACGAAGGAGGAGGAGAAGAATAGGGGAAAGAGAAGGAGATGGAGGAGGGTTATAAGAGGAAGGAGGAGGATAACAGGGGAAAACGAGACAGATGAGGAGAGATGAAGGAAGGCAGAAGAAGGAGGATGAGGAGGAGGGATAGAAGACGGAGGAAGAGAAGGAGAATTAGAGGAAAGAGAAGGAGATGGAGGAGGGTTATAAGAGAAAGGAGGAGGATAACAGGGGAAAACGAGACATAAAGAGGGATAAATGAAGGCAGGAGAAGGAGGAAGAGGAGGGGGGAGGAGGAGGGATAGAAGACGAAGGAGGAGGAGAAGAATAGGGGAAAGAGAAGGAGATGGAGGAGAAGTAAGGGAGGAGGGATAGAAGACGAAAGATGAGAAGAAGAATGCGAGAAAGAGGAGATGAAAGGGGGTTAATGGAGGAGAAAGAGAAAGCAAAGGAGATGGAGAAGTAAATCAGGTGAATGAGAAAGTGGAAAAGAAGAGAAGAATATAGACACGATAAAGGGATGGAGATGAATAAGAAAATATGTAAGGAAATAGAAGAAGGAGAAAGAAGAGAGAAGGAGAAGAGAAGAAAAAAAGCTGAATAATGGAAAATGTAGAGAACAGAAGAGGCAGTATGGGAGAAGGAAAAGAAGGAATCGGAGAAGATGACGAAGAGACAGAGGACAAGGCGGCGAAGAACAAGAAGTTAAGGAAAGAGAGCTCGAGGAAGACAAAGAAGAGGAGGAGGATAATTAAGAGAGGGAGCAAGGGACGTGAAGAACAAGAAAGAGGTGACAAGGTAGTAGAAAATAAATATATATTTATGGATTGATATCTAGGTAGAGTGAGAGAGAGAAAGAGGGAGGGAGAGAGAGAGAGAAAGAGGGAGAGAGAGCGACCGAGAGAGGGCGACAGAGAGAGACATAGAAAGAGAGAGAGAGAGAGAGAGAGAGAGAGAGAGAGAGAGAGAGAGAGAGAGAGAGAGAGAGAGAGAGAGAGAGAGAGTGAGCGAGTGAGTGAGTGAGAGAGAGAGAGCGAGAGAGCGAGAGAGAGAGAGAGAGAGAGAGAGAGAGAGAGAGAGAGAGAGAGAGAGAGAGAGAGAGAGAGAGAGAGAGATAGAGAGAGAGAGAGAGAGAGAGAGAGAGAGAATGAAAGAAAGAGAAAGAAATAATAAGAAAGAGAGGAAGAAGGAAAAAGAGAAAGAGAGAGAAAGAGAAAAATAAAGAAAGAAAAAGAGAAATAAATAAATAAATAAAGAGAAACCTCCATCCACAAAGAACCAGACATAAAAAAGGAGATGCAAACGAGTACCTCCATCACGAAAATGGACCTAGAGTAAGGTGCAGAACGGAGAGAGAAAAAGGTTAACTTGATTACGTGGCAATGGCCCTTCCTGCTGGACTTATGCCTAGCGGGGACTGGGACCTTTTAGGGCTGTTTCGTTCAAAGTTGTTAGTGGTGTGCGTGTGGTTTGTGTGTGTGTGTTTGTGTGTGTGTGTGTGTTTGTGTGTGTGTGTGTGTCTTTGTGTGCGTGTGTGTCTTTGTGTGTGTGTAAATATGAAAGTGTATATGTGAAAGTGTGAAAGTGAGTGAGTGTGTGTGTGTGTGTGTGTTTTGTGTATGTGTCTTAGTGTGTGTGAATGTATGAAAATGTGTATGTGAAAGTGGGAAAGTGCGTGTGAGTGAGTGAGTGCGTGAGTGAGTGAGTGAGTGAGTCAGTGAGTGAGTCAGTGAGTGTTTGTTTGTGTGTTAGCGTACGCCAGCATATGTATTTTCAAGTCGTATTTTTCTTTTTTATATATTATTATCATTGCTATTTTTTGCTTCTTCTTTTTCTTTAATGTAAGTATCATGTCGCGTCAGTGTGCCTATGCCCTGTCTCCCGTGTATGCCTGTGTGTCCACGGCTTGTTGCGAATGTAAAAATTGCCCCATTTAGACATAATGCGAAAACTTTAGAAATTCAACTCTAGCCCCTATTAGACGCGGCCATGCAGTAAAGACTGAATCACACGTAATGTTCACAGTCTGCTACAATAAAACAATTGCGAACTCTGTAACGAGTTTAAGATAAAAAA
>NC_091560.1:32040008-32042508 GCF_042767895.1 Penaeus vannamei
TTGTTTCATTTAATTGAAACCACTCATCATGTAACAGCAAAATAACATTTCTCTCGGCAGCGAAAGCCTAATATCCATCCATCGAGCATAATATTACAATTCTGCCTTAAGCCATCGCCGAAGAGAATGCATTCAACGTTAAAAGCCGTTAAAACCGTTAGGAAATGGCAGACGTTCGAATTTCCAGCGTGAGAGGCACAGCATCACTTAAAGAGTTCATTTACTTACGCTTTTGATGAGGTATTCAAAGCGTTTTTTGGGAGTAATCATTAATATGAAATAAAATCTTGGTTGACAAATACAAAGGGGACATCAGCTAAAATCCCCCCCCCCCCCGCCCAGGTCAATAATAATACTTCTAAACACTTGGTTTCATTTGCGGTTGTTAACTATAGTCTCTGGGAAACCTATGTTATCATTATCATTATTTTATTTTATTTTCTCTTTTTCCTAGGTGGCTGTGGATTATGGTGGGTCAGTGTTATTCACTATAGTCTCTGGGTAATATATGTTATCATTATCCTTAATACTTTTCATTTTCTTTTTTTTCTAGGTGGCTGTGTCTTGCGGTGGGTCAGAGTCAATCCCGGTCATATGGCTTTGGGTCGAGGTCATCAGGGTGTCAGCATTACGGGTCAAATAATTCAGTAGGGAAAGGAGCTATCAAGACATTTCTCTTGAGCTTCGGTCTGGAGATTGAGGTAGATAGACAGATAGATTGGGAGATATATAAAGATGTGGAAAGAGATTAAGAAAGAGTGGGGGGGGGGGAGAGAGAGGGGGGTGGGGTGGGGAGGGGGGAGAGTGAGAGAGAGAGAGAGAGAGAGAGAGAGAGAGAGAGAGAGAGAGAGAGAGAGAGAGAGAGAGAGAGAGAGAGAGAGAGAGAGAGAGAGAGTGGGATGTGTGTGCACGCGTGGAATAGAAACAGAAGGGAAGAAGGAACAACACAGAGATAAACAAGGAGTGAAAAAATATATATATCTTGTTTTGCTATTGCAAAACATCGCATTCATCATACCCATTAAACATCATTAAAATATGTAATGTAGTATCATTTTTTAAAACTCCGCATGTTATACATATACAAATACTATACATTATTCCTAAACGTTCAGTTATGTATCCTTTTTATACCAGTAACCGCATACCTGGTATTGCTGTTTCACCTTTAAAAATTTTATGAACATCACGAATGAAAATGTCATCGAATCCCGCACACCTAACAAGATCCTAAAATTATTACAGGGCGAGTTACGACATCCCTAAATCTCGCAAAACTAACAGGTTCCCGAAATAGGACAGACTGTTCAGAAATACCAATGCATTAGACAATTAAAACACGACTAGTTACGGCATCCTTGAACCTCGCAAAACATCCTAAAATAAGACAAATAAATATGTCCATCAACATCAATCTCTGTGCATCAAGACCAATATTGCATTTTTAGAGACACAGAGTTAAAGAAAAAAATCTTCTCTTCGGGATCACGAATGAAGTTACATTATTCACTCTCAGGACGGTGGCAGTGCAGTCACGGGCAAAACACTCACGAGGCAAAGCATATGCAGACGCCGACAAGAGGCACGTTATGTATGAAGCCCGGAGCTCCTCAGGGCCGCATTCGTCGGGTTTTCGAGACGTATTTCGGAACATGTTTGATTCGTGTTTTGCAATGTTCCTCTTTCGACGTAAATTTTAGAGCTGTTTTTTTTTTTTTTTTTTCTTTCTTTCTTTTAAGGGAGAGGAAGATAAGAGTTAGAAAAGGAGATGAGTGTAAGATAAGAAGTGAAAATGAGGGTAAGATAAGAAATGAAAAGATGAGAGAAGATATGAAAATATGTATGTAATTGGGTAAAATGACCACGCACCGTTGATAACTTAAAGGAGAGTGAGAGAGAAAGAGAGAGAGAAAGAGAAAGAGGCAGAGACAGAGGGAAGGAGGGAGGGAGAGAGAGAGGGAAAGAGATAGGAAGAGAGAGAGAGAGAGAGAGAGAGAGAGAGAGAGAGAGAGAGAGAGAGAGAGAGAGAGAGAGAGAGAGAGAGAGAGAGAGAGAGAGAGAGAGAGAAAGAGGGAGGGAGGGAGAGAGAGATAGATAGAGAGAGAGACAGACAGACTGAGTGAGTGAGAGAGAGAGACAGGGGGGAGGGAGGGAGAGAGAGAGAGGGAGGGATGGAGAGAGAGAGACAGACAGACAGACAAACAGACAGAGGGAGAGAGAGAGAGAGAGATAGAGAAAGAAAGAAAGAGACAGACAGAGAGAGAGAGAGGAAAAAATGGAGATAGAAAGAGACAGACAGAGAGAGGAAAAAATGGAGAAAGAAAGAGACAAACAGAGAGAGAGAGAGGAAAAAACGGAGAAAGAAAGAGACAGACAGAGAGAGAGGAAAAAATGGAGAAAGAGACAAACAGAGAGAGAGAAAGGAAAAAATGGAGAAAGAAAGACAGACAGAGAGAGAAAAGGGGAAAAAATGGAGAAAGAAAGAGACAGACAGAGAGAG
>NC_091560.1:32072436-32074698 GCF_042767895.1 Penaeus vannamei
CGCAATGTCTCGGCTTCCCTTTGCGAAGATAACTCCATCATCTTCGCCATCCGAGTCGGAGTCATCGCGAAGAGCGCCGCGCAGTTCTCCGAGTTCCGCTCATTAAGACGCGGGGGAAGGCTAAGGTCAGTAGCATCTCGAGGAGGTGTCGTGGCGTGTGATTCTATTTTTTTTTTTTTTTTTTTTGGGGGGGGGGAAGCCCATGGGGTTTATTTTGATGACGTTGCAAAAATTACGGATGCTTTGTGAATATGGTCGATCATTTGGGTCTTTTTAATTTTCGAAGAGAATGGGAAATGATTATTTTCATGGTTATATTTTCATTGAACAATCATCAAAACAGACTCCATGACACCTCCGCGAGTTGCTATTGATCTAGCCTTTCCTGTTAAATTAATCAAAAGACACGAGTCGAGCTGAGTGATTCAAAAACGAATCGAGCTCAGTGGTTCAGAAGCTTTGGTGGGGGGGGGTTAGTTCTGGTGTGTGTTTCTTCGTTATTTTATTGTTTTTGTTGTTATTGTTATTGTTGATGGTGGTGGTATTGTTATTGTTATTGTTATGGATATTGCTTGTAGTGGTACGGATTGTTATTGTTGTTAATTTTCATAAAGTTAATCCTTAGTCTGGTTAGATAATCTTCTTAGTGGGTCGTGTGATGCAGTGGCTTATGTCTGCTTCCCCCTGTGCCTGCCACTCTGTTCCTGGATTCGAGTTTATATCACAATTTTGTTCGCGCTTTTTCACTTGCTCAAAATAAAGAACCGCGGAAGCTTCGAAATGAAACAAATAATTTCTAAATCTCTTCCATCGAGTGTTCATGGGGATTGTAAATCTCCGCTAAGGTGCTATAGCGTGAGTAGAGATAATTTTGATATGGGATTTTTTTTTTTTTTTTTTTTCATTGTGATGTAGAGGTTTGGTTCTACTCTCTCTTGGGTTTGCTTCCTGGTGAGTTTGAGTCCTTGTCAGGGAGGGTCGTGTGTGTGTGTGTGTGTGTGTGTGTGTGTGTGTGCAATTTAAATCCCTTCTATGACTTGATATTGATGTTCCAGGACGTCATGCCTCTTTCAGGCTAATCTGCTTCATATCCTTGTGTTCACACGTCTTGGAAAAGGACATTTCTGCTTGATCGAGAAGAAGACATTTTGTGATAGTTCTCCTCCTTTGTTAAACAATTGCTTTACCAATCCTTCCCTCTACCCACCCTCTTTGGCGTATCCAAAAAAGAAGAAAAAGAAAAGAAAAGAAACAAATACAGTTAATCTAAAATACATTAACTTCTCTGCAACTTCGTGAGTACATCTTGATACGGTTTTCACGGAATGAGAATGCAGTTTCGACAAGGCGGTCTATCTTTCCGGTTTCCTCGTTATAGAGAAACGTAAAATTCTGTGAAGTGTGAGAGAGCGAAACCAATATCTTGGGGTAATAAGGAATGAATTGGAGTTAAATCAATCAGATGCACTGATATCACTGTAATTTCTCTAAGGTTTTCTGATGGAGAGTTATTTTTATTTTCTTTATTTTTTTATGAATGTGTAGAATAGAGAGAGATAAATATGTCACCAGATAAAAAATGTTTTAGTACATGTGTTATTCATCTTCTCTCTTCATCATTCCCAAAGATATTTTTAGCTAGTATATTACATATTGATTGATTTAAGAGTAAATACAGCACGTTTCATCTCTCTCTCTCTCTCTCTCTCTCTCTCTCTCTCTCTCTCTCTCTCTCTCTCTCTCTCTCTCTCTCTCTCTCTCTCTCTCTCTCTCTCTCTCTCTTTCTCTTCGGATCTCTCCTTATTCTCTTTGTCTTCTCTCTCTATGTCTGTCTATTTGTTTTGTCTTTCGGCAAGAATTTTGTTCGTTTTTCTCTGTCTGCCTGTATCACTCTTTATTTTCTTGTCTTTTTCTAATCTGTATCTCTCTCTCTCTCTCTCTCTCTCTCTCCCTCTCTCTCTCTCTCTATCTATCTATCTATCTATCTATCTATCCATCTATCTATCTATCTCTCGCTCTCTATCTATCTATCTATCACTCTATCTATTTGCCTGTCTACCTCTTTCTCTTTTTCTTTCTAAAATGTTAGTTTCAAACACACACACACGCGCGCGCGTACACATACACGCACAGTAATCACATTAACGTAAAAAAAAAAAATCGCAAAATAATAAGCATTGAGTCTTAAGCAAAAGTCTTAAGCAAATATTTCCAAAACTCGTCTAGCACTCGAATCCCGCACCGCCTTTGGAAGCTAATCCC
>NC_091560.1:32075198-32077698 GCF_042767895.1 Penaeus vannamei
ACACACCACACACACACACACACACACACACACACACACACACACACACACACACACACACACACACACACACACACACACACACACACACACACACACACACACACACACACACACACACACACACACACACACACACACACACACACACACACACACACACACACACACACACACACACACACACACACACACACACACACACACACACACACACACACACACTCACTCACAATACACACACACACACACACACACACACACACACACGCACACACACACACACACTCACACACACACACACACACACACACACACACACACATACACACACACATGCACACACACACAGTAATTACACTAACGTACAAAAACCGAAAATTCAAGGAAGGAGTTTAAAGAGGCAAAGATGCATTGCAGAGGAAGAGCATCAAATAAAATGTCCTTAACTGACACCGTTTGGCGATATCACGTGCACACAGAACGAATGGAAAGCTTAAGTAGATTTATTTTTGGTGTTTGAGGTTTTATCTTGAAATCATTAAATATGCATATGAATATATACACGTATCTATGTGTGTATGTAGTGGGGGGGGGGGGGGGGATGTGAGTGTATGTGTGTATTTGAGTGTGTGTGTGTGTGTGTGTGTGTGTGTGTTTGTTTCTTCGTGTATGTGTGTGTTCGTGTGTGTTCGTGCGTGTTCGTGCGTGTGTATGCTTGTGTTCGTGTGTACATGTATGTAGTGTGTTTATGCGCGTGCGTGTGTATGTAACGTATTTTTTCGTGTGTGTGCGTGTGTATGAATCTCCCGAATCGCACCAAACCCGCATTCGAACCACATCCCCAAAGAGGAAAACAAAAAGTCAGCCTGAAACCGAAACAACATATCTCGACATTCAGCATTCACGGTGCGCTGACAAAACAATCTATCGCTTGTCACGGAGAAGCGGGAGGAGAGCGAAAAAGATTTTGCAAAATGTTTTATTGTGTAAGAAAAGGATAAGAAAAGTTAGCGTTTTTTTCATGTTTGTTTACAAGGATGTTTGCCTTATTAATTTTCCATCTATTTTTTTCTTATGTCATAGTCCGTTTGTCTGTCTGTCTACTTTCCCGTGTCTTGTTTTCTTCCTGTTAGTTGCATTCCTCTCTGTTTTAAATTATCTTTATTCCACATCTTCCTTCTATCCAATTTTTTTCTTGCCTTCATATCAGCCTCCTTATTAGCCTATCAAATCCATTCATTAAGCCTCTCTCTTTCTTTCCCTTTTCCATCTCTATTCTTTCCCTCTCTCTCTCTCTGACTTTCTCTTTCCTCTTTCCTTCTCTCTCCCCTGCCCGTCTTTTCCCCTCTCTTTCCTTCTCTCCCTCCATCTCTTTCTCCCTCTCTCCTCTTTCCATCCCTCTTCCCTTTCCATCTCTCCCCTGCCCTCTCGCCTTTCCTTCGTTCGCTCTCTCTTTCCCCCCATCCACCATCATTCTCCCATCCCCTCTCTCCCCCCCTCACTTTCTCTTCCCTCCCCCTCTCTTCCTCTCCCTCCCTCTCCCTCTCTTCCTCTCTCCCTCCCTCCCCCTCTCCTCCTCTCAATCTCCCCTCTCTTCCTCTCCCTCCCTCCCCCTCTCTTCATCTCCTCCCTCCCTCTCTCTTCCTCTCCCTCCCTCCCGCTCTCTTCCTCCTCAATCTCCCCTCTCTTCCTCTCGTCCCTCCTCCTCTCTTCCTCTCTCCCTCTCCCTCCTCCCCTCTCTTCCTCTCCCTCCCTCCCCCTCATCCTCTCACCCTCTCCCCCTTTCCTCCTCTCCCTCCCATCCCCTCTCTTCCTCTCCCTCCCTCCCCCTCTCCTCCTCTCAATCTCTGCACTCTCTGTCTCCTCCTCCATCCCTCCCCTCTCTTCCTCTCCCTCCCTCCCCTATCTTCCTCTCCATCCCTCCCCCTCTCTCTCCTCTCCTCTCCCTCCCTCCTCTCTTCCTCTCCATCCCTCCCCCTCTCTTCCTCTCCCTCCTTCCCCCTAATCCTCCCTCTCTTCCTCTCCCTCCTTCCCTCTCCTCCTCTCAATCTCCCTCTCTTCCCTCTCCATCCCTCCTTCTCTCCCTCCTCTTCCTCTCCTCTCCCTCCCTATCTTCCTCTCCCATCCCTCCCCTCTCTCTTCCTCTTCCCTCCCTCCCTCTCTTCCTTCCCCTCCCTCCCTCCCCTCTCCTCCCTCCTCTCTCAATCTCCCCTCTCTTCCTCTCCATCCCTCCCCCTCCTCTTTCCTCTCTCCCTCCCTCCCTCTCTCCCTCTCCCTCCCTCCCCCTCTCTTCCTCCTCCCTCCCCCTCCCTCTCTTCCTCTCCCTCCCTCTCCACCCTCTCCTCCTCTCAATCTCCCTCCCTTTCTTCCTCTCCTTCCCTCCCCCTTCTTCCTCTCCCTCCCTCCTCTCTTCCTCTCACTCCCTCCCCCTCTCCTCCCCTCTCAATCTCCCCCTTTCTTCCTCTCCCTCCCTCCCCCTCTCTTCTTCATCTCCCTC
>NC_091560.1:32085198-32095198 GCF_042767895.1 Penaeus vannamei
ATAGATATGTAAATAAGTAGATGATAGATAGATAGATAGATACATGTATGATAGATTAATAGATTAATGGATACATAGATGGATAGAAAGATAAGTAAATCGATAGACTATGTAAATAGAGAGACATGGGTATAAAGATAGAACAAATAAACAAGAGAGGAAGAGAGGCAAGGGACCAGAAAGACAGACAGGCAGACAGATAAACAGACAGAAAAGCAGAAAGAAAAACCAAACCAGACAAACAGAAAGAGAAAGAAAAGAAAAAGACAAAAAAAAAAAAACATTTAAAACTGGAACGACACCGGTGAGATGATAAATAAAAAGCCGTTTTCCGTTCAACAACAAACTACCTTTCCTTGTCTCACACCTACAGGGGAAGGGAAGAAGAATAACAAGGTGTTCTTTCAGCCATAAAAGAGGGCAGTTAAAGGCCACGCTCGAGCTAGAGGCGTGATTATGAGTGATGTTGGATAACTTGGGTTCGGTTCGTTTATTATTATTATTATTATTATTAATATATATATATATATATATATATATATATATATATATATATACATACATATATATATATATATATATATATATATATATATATATATATTCATATACACACATATATGTAATATAAATATATACATACATATATATATATATATATATATATATATATATATATATATATATATTCATATACACACATATATGTAATATAAATACATACATACATACATATATATATATATATATATATATATATATATATATATATATATATATATATATATGTATGTGTATATATATGTGTGTGTGTATGTATACATATATATGCATATATGTATATGAATATGTATATATATATATATATATATATACACATATACATACATATATTCATATACATATATATGTATATATATGTATACATACACACACACAAATATATATATATACATACATATATATATTTATATATATATATATATATATATATATACTACGTATAAGTGTGTATATATGAATATATATATATATATATATATATATATATATATACATACACACACACACATATATGTGTGTGTGTGTGAGAGAGAAAATTTGTGCGTGTGTGTGTGTGTGTGTGTGTGTGTGTGTGTGTGTGTGTGTGTGTGTGTATACACGACTATTCTTTTAACAACCACCACCACATGATGGGTTCAGTTTAGGCATGTATCAATTTAGTATTTTTTTCAATCAATTGTAGTTAAATATGGTAATGAATTTTTTACATACTAATCACTTCTCAAATGACAAGGTATCGCTGCCACCACCCGGGTCTCAATTCGAAGGACGGCTTGAGAAACCCCGCGATGATTAAGTACGTGGTAGCTTGGCTTTGCTATCAAGACTGGACACGGGGCAGTTTATGGAATTCCTTATTATTATGTTTAGCAAAAAATTATATTGGTCAGTTCAAAAAAAAAAAAAAGAAAATAGAAAGAAAGGAAAAAATCCTGACGACATTGAATTATTGAGAACAGATAAATGAAGCATTGAAAAAAGAAAAAAAAATGAATATGAGTGCCTAGAAAAGACAACGCAACTTTCTTTCACAAAGGCAATAGTATGATTTTACCTGGTCACTGTAACGATTTTTATAAGACAACTGAAAAAAAAAAAAATCCCAAATAGGAACATGAAAACCTATTACTGAATGTTAGCTGGATTAGAGGATATAGCTATATGATGCAACACACATGAAAAACAAAACAAGACAAAAATATAGACTTTTAAAAAACAACCCACTTCACAGGGGTCCCACCTCCCCCTTTTCTATACACGGTGGCTGTTCACAATGACGAACCCCCAGCATCTGTCCTTATGTTCTCTTATGTTCTCTTATGTTCTCATGTTCTCTTATGTTCTCTTATGTTCTCTTATGTTCTCATGTTCTCTTATGTTCTCTTATGTTCTCTTATGTTTTCGGTTCTTTGGGTAGTCAAAATGGCGGGGCCTCGAACAGCGTTCCTTGACCGTTGTCTCCCCCTTTCCTGGGCCACAACCTCTCTCCAGTGAAAGGCCCCGTCGCTCTCAGTACTCTACAACAATCTTTGGGGATTCTCCTACTTAATCCGATATTTTACTCGTCCCCAACTATAAATATTCACCTGAAATATTCGACAGCAAATGCTTGTTCCTCTTCCCACCTGACCAATGAAGGGCCCCGCGCTAGACAAAGAGACAGGGTGGATGTCTTTCTCGAACAGCATCCCCCTCCATACACAAGGTATTCCATCCAGCAATCATTACAAAAAACATATTAACAATTTATCTACAAGCTATTAGACACTAGATTTTACTATATTCATAATGAAAGTGTAACATTTTTCGACTTATCTTTCTATCTATCTATCTGTCTATCTATCTGTCTATCTATCTGTCTATATATATATATATATATATATATATATATATATATATATATATATTCATGTGTTTATGTGTGTATATGAGTGAGTGTGTGTGTTTATGTGTATATATGTGTGTGTATGTGTGTGTGTGTGTGTGTGTGTGTGTGTGTGTGTGTGTGTGTGTGTGTGTGTGTGTGTGTGTGTGTGTGTGTGTGTGTGTGTGTGCACGGGGGAGTGTAAGCGTAGGTGTATCTAGTATACAATATATGCAAAGGAACAAGGCAGAATATATGTAAATGTCTATTCATTTCCATGTTAGCGCGGATAAAAGTTTTATTCCTGGAGCTTACAGAAAACATACAAAACTTTCTGTTTAAACAAAGTTAAAACTTCCCACATTTTGCTGTTCGATTATTTTCCGAGGCAGGTTTGAATACACATTAGCAACATTTCAATATTATTTGCAATACGGGACTACAACAAGTTGAATAACGATTAGACCTTTTCTATTTCCTCTTTTAAAGAATATATACGAGAGTGTGTCAACTGTACCTTTTTTATGTCCTTTTTTAAACATGAAAAAAAATATATATGAAAAACCCAGAACCTCATCAATTAGAGCCTATTAGCTTGGTGTTTTTTCCACTGGTCACGTGACCTCTGCCTCTGCATGACAGCGTACGAGGACACGTGAAAACCCTCGTCATGTTGAAGTGATTCTCAGCTGATTATGGGCCTGGCGGTGATGGTCACTTCAACGCTGAATCCGTTAATCACACTCATGTTCTTTTTGGAAGACGAGACTAACATTACGAAGTGAATTAGGGCGTATGATATGACAAAAAATCTTAAACAGAATGGGGGGAGGGAAGGAGAGGGAGAACGGGGGAGGGAAAGGGAGGGAGGGAGGGAAGGAGAGGGAGAACAGGGGAGGGAAAGAGATGGAAGGAGAGAAAGAAAGGGAGGGAGGGAGGGAAGGAGAGGGAGAACGAGGGAAGAGAAAGAAAGGAAGGGAGGGAAGGAGAGGGAGAACGGGGGAGAGAAAGAAAGGGAGGGAGGGAGGGAGGGAAGGAGAGGGGAGAACGGGGAGAGAGAGAAAGGGAGGGAAGGGGATAGGGAAAGAGAGGGAGGGAGGGAGGGAAAGAGAGGGAGGGAGGGAGGGAAGGAGAGTGGGAGAACAAGGGAGAGAGAGAGAGAAATGGAGGGAAGGGAGAGGAGGAAGAACGGGGAGAGAAAAGAAAGGGAAGGAGAGGGAGGAACGGGGAGAGAAAGAGATGGAAGGAGAAGAGAAAGAGAGGGACGGAGGGAAGGAGAGGGAGAACGGGGAGAGAAAGGGAGGGAGGGAGGGAAGGAGAGGGAGAACGGGGGAGGGAAAGAGAGGGAAGGAAGGGCAACTGGAGGAGAGAAAGAAAAACATAGACAAACACATATATAGATAAACACAGATAGATACATAAACGGAGAAACTGACCGAACGAGTCGAAATGATCAATATATAAAAAATAGAAGGAAGGAAAACGTACAAACAGTCAAAAACATTACTCAAAGATGACGTCATCAGCGCCACGTAACCAGTATAAAATCGACATCAATGACGTCACAGAATCAATGACATAGCAAAAAAAATCTTCTTTAGATCCAGTTACATCATGTCTCTCTCTTCCCATTCTTTCCATTTTTTCTCCTCTTCTTCGCTTTTATCTCCCCTTCTCCTATTCTTCCTTCCAACAAAGGGAGATGCGGAATTAATAAACAAAAACTCTCTAAGAGAAATTTGTGAGACGAGAAAATGATCTTTTTTTTAAGATATGGATTCTTCCTTTCTAATTCAACTCTTTGTGAGTTTCTTTTGTTTATTGGCGATTATGTGCTCACTTTCTCTCTTTCTCTTGCCAGGTTGTTTGTCTGTCTCTCTGTCTCTGTTTCTGTCTGTCTGTCTGCCTGTCTGTCTGTCTGTCTCTCTCTCTATCTCTCTCTCTCTCTCTTTCTCTCTCTCTCTCTCTCTCTCTCTCTCTCTCTCTCTCTCTCTCTCTCTCTCTCTCTCTCTCTCTCTCTCTCTCTCTCTCTCTCTCTCTCTCTCTCTCCCTCTCTTTGTGTGTATGTGTGTGTGTATGTGTGTGTGTGTGTGTATATGTGTCTTTGTTTGTATGTGTGTGTGTATGTATGTATGTATACATATACATGAATGATTTTTTTCTTCTTTATCTGAGGTTTATGTCAAAGAGTGTATGGGTGTGTGCGTGTGTGCGTGTGTATGTGTGTATGTCTGCACATACAAAAGTGTTTTTTTTATTCTTTTTCTGAGGTTTATGTCAAAGAGTGTATATGTGTGTGTTTGCGTGTGTATGTCTGTGCGTCTGTACATACATAAGTGATTTCTTTTCCTCTTTTTCTGAGGTTTATGTCAAAGAGTGTATATGTGTGTGTGTGTGTGTGCGTGTGTGTGTATGTGTGTACATATACATAAGTGATTTTTTTCCTCTTTTTCTGAGGTTTATGTCAAAGAGTGTATATGTGTGTGTTTGCGTGTGTGTGTGTATGTGTGTACATATACATAAGTGATTTTTTTCCTCTTTTTCTGAGGTTTATGTCAAAGAGTGTATATGTGTGTGTTTGCGTGTGTATGTCTGTGCGTCTGTACATACATAACTGATTTTTTTCTTCTTTTTCTGAGGTTTATGCCAAAGAGGCACATTTAGCGTCCTCAAATTAAACTCAGAAGGGAAGTAAATCCTAATGGCTGCCACACGACTACCCCGTGATCCAGCGAACGTCTAGTAGAAGACGCAAAATACCCAGTACATAACATCCCCATTACCACGGAATCGAAATATAACTAGGAGATAAAACCATAAGAGTGACATTAAGCCGGGTTTACGTGTCATAAAGGCCTTGTTGAATTCACTTCCGAGATGGAGGAACCCGAGAAGGAGGCCGAAGACGTTGTGAGTGGTTAATGTATGGGTTTTGTCTCGAAGGAAGGTCGTTGTTGTTGCTGGCTTCGATAAAAGAGGGTTGTTTTTCGAACGTTTGGGTCGGTCTTTCTTTGTTTTTTTTTCTCTTATATGTATCAGATGTATGTATGTATATATGTACATATATATGATAAATATGCATAAACATAATATGAATCGATATATACATACATATATACATATATATATATATATATATATATATATATATATATATATATATATATATATATATATATATATATATATATATATGTGTGTGTGTGTGTGTGTGTGTGTGTGTGTGTGTGTGTGTGTGTGTGTGTCTATAAACATACATACATACATATATATGTATATATTTATATATATATATATATATATATATATATGTATGTATGTATGTATGTGTGTATGTATATACATAAATATATAACACAGACAAAGACACAGACGCACACATACTCAAACACACACACACACACACACAAATGGATGCACAACAATATTCACATGTATGTCTACACGCATGCCCGAACATCTCTTACTCCCGTGATATTCTTCCTCGTCTCATTCGCGTCTCACACGGAACACACATTTCCCTTTCCTTCCGCCGCTCGCCCATCTTCACGCTCCGGGAGTCGAATACAAACCTCACAGCAGCCAATGTATTAATAACACCGGAATCATCACATACAGAAACGAAACAATAATTATATAACTTCCTACGTACCTCAGATATCCATATATAACCATATATGTACACGAAAAGTATGTAAATCTCAAAAAAGGAAGTTATCAACAGAAACGAAACAATACTTATATCACTACCTACGTACTTCAGATATCCATATATAACCATATATGTACACGAAATGTATATAAATCTCAATAAAAGGAAGTTATCAGGATGGGAAATTTTATATGTGCGAGTGTGTGTGTATGCGTATGTAGGTGTGAAAATACTTCAGGCGAGCCAAGATGAACAAGATGAACATAATCATCGAGCTGCCGTGAGAGAGATGAAATTCATAGCCATTAGTGTCATAAGCTAGCGATCGTGTCTTAACAAATGACTTCCATTATATTCATAATAGATAACCCTTAGAACAACTGCGGTTACCGATTAGTTTGTTAATTTCTACTTTCATTTAAAACACAATCACCGATATTTTTACGTTGATGCATATTTTACATTAATTCATCAGAGAGAGAGAGTGTGTGTGTGTGAGACATGCATACATATATGTACACGTATGTATGTATTCATAAAAGTATGTATGTATGTGCATACCTTCAAGGGAAAGTTACGATTCACTATGAGCGTATCTCTATAACACACTTATATATGCAAGTAGATGAATGTTGGGAAAGAGGAATAGATAGATGAATATATGAATATAAGGATAGGTAGATATGTA
The DNA here is from genome assembly GCF_042767895.1 of Penaeus vannamei. Lineage (NCBI taxonomy): Eukaryota > Metazoa > Arthropoda > Malacostraca > Decapoda > Penaeidae > Penaeus > Penaeus vannamei. The sequence continues at coordinate 32,091,967 of NC_091560.1, forward strand.
GAAGATGATAAATAGATAGAATGGTAGACATATAGATAAATCGGATAAATCAATAGACAGAAATAGTTACCTAGATAGTTAGATCAATAGATAAAAAGATAGATAAGATTACATATATAATGAATAGATAGATGGATAGATAGACTGACTGATAGATAGGTAGATAGATAGATAATTTGATATATCGATAGGGAGAGATTAACATGTAGATAGATATATAAATGAACAGATGCATAAAGAGGGATAGATAGATATATACGGATAGAGAGGGTGTGAAATATGTATACATGTATGTACGTATGTATGTATTCATAAATGTGCGCATGTAAGTATGTATGTATGTGTGCATTTATGTATGTATGTATGTATATCTATATTTTCATGTATATGTGTATGTATATGTATATGTTTATGCAAATATGTATGTATATCTATACGTTTATGTATTTATATGTAAGGATGTATGCATGTATGTATATATGCATGTATGTGTCTGTATTGTAAAATATGGCTCTTATCCGGAGCGTTTCAAATTAATGTAAATGAGCATATTTAACATTCTTCTGTAAAGCGCAATCTGTTTTGCTAATTCAAGAAGCAGACTAAAAGAAATAAGATATATGGAAAGAGTTAACTGAATTTGTCATCTGCATATGCAACAATTGTGCAGAATCTAGAGGGAGACCATATTCCTCTTAAGCCTTGATGTTTAGTGTCTAACGTAATACCACAAAAGTGTTAAATTCCGCACAAAGTTTTAAGCATATTACGTAGGGTTTTAGGTCTATAAATACAGCTAAACTCTATAAAAGTCATTCTTTATGGGGCATAGACTTTTAAGGGGTGAATCTGCGTTTGGAGATGTGTTTGTGTGAGTCTGTGTGTATGTATATGGGAAAATATTGTAAATAAGTGCAGGGCAAACATTTATTCACAATTCAGTCATGCACGACACATATATCTGCTTTACGTGTTAAGTATGACTATATTTTCATGTACGTGTGTGTGTGTGTGTGTGTATGAATGTATTTGTGTATGTGTTTGTATGTGTGTTTATGTACGGTTATGAGGATACTTGTGTATGTGTGTGTGTGTAGGGGGTGGGTGCTTGTGTGTGTGTGTGTGTGTGTGTGTGTATGTGTGTATGTTTGTGTGTGTGTGTGTGTGTGTGTGTGTGTGTGTGTGTGTGTGTGTGTGCGTGCGTGTGTGTGTGTGTGTGTGTTGTTTCCAGCGTATCCTCATAATTTATTTGGAAATGAGATTTTGCTCGTGTGCCGATTTAGCCAGTGGAAATGAAATAAATTCGCAAACTTATTCTACAGTCGCCATATGCTAAGGCAGGTGAATATAGTCCGAAATGATGATCCGCGCACCAAGTTCATATACGAAATAGATATGAAAACGACCGAAACTTTGTACATTCTCAAAGAGAGAGAGAGGGAGAGAGAGAGAGAGAGGGAGAGACAGAAATAAAGAGAGAGAAAGAGAGGGAGGGAGGGAGGGAGAGGAGGAGGGAGAGAGAGAGAGAGAGAGAGAGAGAGAGAGAGAGAGAGAGAGAGAGAGAGAGAGAGAGAGAGAGAGAGAGGGAGGGAGGGAGAGAGAAATAGAAAGAGAGAGAGAGAGAGAAAGAGAAAGAGAGAGAAAGAGGTGTGGAAGAGAGAGAGACAGAGAGAGAGAGAAGAAAAAACAGAGACACACAAAAACAGACAAACAAACAAACATAAATACAAACAGAAAACGGTAAGGAAAAAAGCTCTAATGACGTCCCGACCTAACGAACCGCACGTCAGAAAAGCACGGCGCAGAAGTCGTACAAATTCGTGCCAAAAATCCCGTACAGAGAGACCGCCTATCTGCCTCCATAATCACCTGCATTCGCAATGTTGCAATTTAGGGGACACTTTCTGCCATGTGCCAGCTGTAAGTCCTCGATCTGGCCAGGAACCGCGATGGGGAGAAGAAGGTCGGAAAAAGAAACGTTTTGATGTGGTACGAACGTTAGTCTTAAAACGTTACTTATGGTGGGGCGGCGGGGGGGGTTTATCTTGGGGGTAGAAGGAGGGAGGAGGAAAGGGTTGGGTTGTCCGGAGCTATGAATAGAACTTTTTTTTCCTTTTCTTCTTCTTTTTCTCTTTCTCATTCTCTCACACTTTCTCTCTCTCTCTCTCTCTCTCTCTCTCTCTCTCTCTCTCTCTCTCTCTCTCTCTCTCTCTCTCTCTCTCTCTCTCTCTCTCTCTCTCTTCTATAGGAAGAGAACAATTGATTTATTTTATGTAATATATTTTAATGGAATATAACAGAATTGTGACAGTCAAAGCACGCACACACCAACACCCACACATACACACACACATACCCACACACACACACACACACACATCTCCCCCCGCCCCACACATACACACGCGCGAAAAAAAAACTGAAAAAAGAGAGAAAAAGAGAAAAAAATAAATAGAATAAAGGTCAGACGAGCAAAAACGTAGAAAAAACTTAGCAGGAGATGAGCAGCAGGAGCAAACATTTGGCCTCGCTTGGCCTCGGGGTTAGGGGTCGACCCGAGCTGACCTGAGCGACAGTCTTAGAATAGCTTATGAGAGACTGTTGACCTTCCTTCGCGCTTCTTGCCTTCTCTCGTCTCTCTTCTTTATTTTTTTCTTTTTTTTTCTATTTTCCGTTCGATGTTCTCATCTCTTCTCTCTCTTTATTTTTTCTTTTCTCTCTCCTCTGTTTCTTCTCTCTCTTCTCTCTCCTCTCTTTTTTCTGTCTCCGCTGTCTATTCTCTTTCTTCTCTCTCCTGTCTTTATTCTCGTCTTTCTCCCATCCCTTCCCAATTCTCTTTCCATTTTTTTATTCTTTATTTTTTCCCTTTATCTCTCATGTTCTCCTCCTCTCTTCTCTATATTCGCTCTTTTTCTTGCTTCTCCCCTCATTACCCTTAACTCTTCCCTTCTGTCTTCTTCCTATCTCCCCTCTCCACTCTTATCTTACTATTTATTATCTAGTTTCCCTTCTCTCTTCTCCCTTCTCCTTTCTATCTATTCCCATTTCCTTTCTCCCTTCTACCTTCTCCCTTCCTTCTTTCTCCTCTCATCTCCCTTCTCTCTTCTCCTTTCTCCTTTCTTCCATCACCCTTCTCTCTCCTCCATACCCCCTTCTCTCTACTCCCTTTTCCCTTATCCCTTATCCCTTATCCCTTCTCTCTTCTCCCATCACCCTTCTCTCTTCTCCCTTC
>NC_091560.1:32107698-32110198 GCF_042767895.1 Penaeus vannamei
AAAAGTGAGTAAAGGGAATAGAGAAGAATGAAAAGGAGAAAAGGGGATGAAGAAAACGACAAGAACAGGAAACGAATGAAAGAAAAGGACAATGACAGAAAGGAAATGAAGTAAAATTAAGGACGAGGGAAATGAGAGAAAAAAAAACTAAAAAGAGAAAGAAGTGAAGAAAATACATATAAAAAATAATCAAGGGAATAAAGGAAAAAAACAATAGCAGAAATAAAATAAAAGAAAACACTTAATATATTGACGAAAGAAGCAAAGAAGAATGAAGAAGAAAATCAAAAAGATTAACCAATAATAATGAATGAATGAAAGAAAAAAAAAAAATAAACGAAAAGACCTAACCAGGAAAGACAAAAAAACAACAACAAAAAACAAACAAACACACAAAAACAAAAACAAACAAACACACAAAAACAAAAACAAACCAATAAATACAAGAATCCCACGTAAACAAAAACGGACAATTAAAGACGATACAAAATAGACGAGAATGAAAGAAGAGACAAGACCAACAGACAACGAGAAGAAGGGGAGTGAAGGGGGAAAGAAAAAGGAGAGAGAGGAGGTGGAGGTGGAGGGGGGGGAGAGGGAGGAAAGAGGAGAGAAGGGAGGTGGAGGGGGAGTGAAGAGTGTGTGGGCGGTGCCAGCAGAGGCGTGGGGTGGGGGAGTGGGGGTAGGGGTGCGGGTGCCAGCAAAAAGGCGTGATGGGATTGATATAGGTGGGGGAGTGGGCGGGGAAGGGGGATTGGGAGGGGGGGGGTCGGTGCCAGCAAAAGGCGTGGGAGGAGAAACAGGTTGTGGGGTCTGGCTGGAAACTTGGCAACCCTCCAGGTCTGGGAGGCGGTGGTCTGTGGCTCCCATGGCTCCGAACTACACTCGGATCTCTGGGGTTCTCTGGGTTTCATCGATTTTTTTTTCTTTTCTTTTTTAAAGAGAGGTCTTTTTATATTAATTTATTTTTCATCATTATTACTTTATTTTCTTCTTCTTTTTTTTGGGGGGTCGGGGGTGTGTCTCCGGTTCTCTAGGTTTCTCGTTTTTCGGGGGGGGGGGCGGTGTTCTCGGTTTTCTGAAGCTTGTCAGTTTCCTCGTTTTCTAGTGTACTGGGGGGGGGGAGTATTCTTGAGTTCTTTGGGTTTCTACTCCAGGTTCGGTTTCTAGGGCGGGTTTCTTGGTTTCTACTCCTGGTTCCCCTCAGCACGGCTTTCTGTCTTTCTGGGTTTTTAGATTTGATTTCCCTCAGCATGGGTTTCTAGGTTTCTCGGCTCTCTGGATTTCTCTCTTTTTCTCTTTCTCTTTCTCCCACTCTCTCTCTCTCTCTCTTCATCTCTCCGTCTCCCTCTCCCTCTCTCTTTCTCTTTCTCTTTCTCTTTCTCTCTCTCTTTCTCTCTCACTCTCTCTCTCTCTCTCTCTCTTCTCTCTCTCTCTCTCTCTCTCTCTCTCTCTCTCTCTCTCTCTCTCTCTCTCCCTCTCTCCCTCTCTACCTCTCTCGTTTTTTTTCTTTCTTTATCGGAGGGTCTTTTTATATTTGTTTATGTTTATTATTATTACTATTTTTTTTTTTTTTTTTTAGAGGGGAATGTTCTCAGTTTCTCTGGGTTTCTCAGTTTTTTTGGGAGGGCGGCGTTCTCAATGTTTTTCTTGGTTTGTCAGTTTCTCATTTTTTTTCTGTTATGGGGGGGGGGGGGGGTATTCTTGGTTCTTTGGGTTTCTCCAGGTTCAGGTTTCTAAGGGCGGGTTTCTTGGTTTCTAGTCCTGGATTCCCCTCAGCTTTGGCTTTCTCTGTCTTTCTGGGTTTTTAGATTTGCTTTCCCTCTCAGCATGGGTTTCTAGGTTTTCTCGGCTCTCTGGATTTCTCTCTCTTTCTCTTTCTCTTTCTCTTTCTCTTTCTCTTTCCTCTCTCTCTCTCTCTCTCTTTCATCTCTCTCTCTCCCTCTCCCTCTCTCTTTCTCTTTCTCTTTCTCTTTCTCTTTCTCTCTCTCTCTTTCTCTTCTCTTTCTCTCTCTCTATCTCTGGATTTCTTTCTTTCTTTCTCTCTCTCTCTCTCTCTCTCTCTCTCTCTCTCTCTCTCTCTCTCTCTCTCTCTCCCTCTCTCTCTCTCTCTCTCTCTCTCTCTCTCTCTCTCTCTCTCCCTCTCTCCCTCTCTCCCTCTCTCGTTTTTTTTTCTTTCTTTTAACGGAGGGTCTTTTTATATTTGTTTATGTTTATTATTATACTACTTTTTTTTTTTTTTTTTGGGGGGGGGAGATATTCTCGGTTCTCTGGGTTTCTCATTTTTTTCAGCTGAGGGGGGGGGGGGGGCGGCAGCATTCTGATTTTCTCTTGGTTTGTCAGTTTCTCGTTTTTTTACTGTTATGGGAGATATTCTTAGTTCTTTAGGTTTTCTCAGGTTCAGTTTCTAGGGCAGGTTTCTTGGTTTCTCTCTGGGTTCCCTCAGCACAGCTTTCTGTCTTTCTGGGTTTTTAGATTTGATTTCCCTCAGCATAGGTTT
>NC_091560.1:32117722-32120222 GCF_042767895.1 Penaeus vannamei
ATCTTGATCTCTCTCTCTCTCTCTCTCTCTCTCTCTCTCTCTCTCTCTCTCTCTCTCTCTCTCTCTCTCTCTCTCTCTCTCTCTCTCTCTCTCTCAATTTCTTTCTATCAATCTTTCTCTCTCTCTCTCTCTCTCAATTTCTTTCTATCAATCTTTCTCTCTCTCTCTGAATTTCTTTCTATCAATCTTTCTGCCTCTGTCTCTCTCATTCTCTTTCTATCAATCAATCTCTCTATATATACTCTCTCTCTCTCTCTCTCTCTCTCTCTCTCTCTCTCTCTCTCTCTCTCTCTCTCTCTCTCTCTTTCTCTCTTTCTCTCTCTCTCTCTCTCTCTCTCTCTCTCTCTCTTTCTCTCTCTCTCTCTCTCTCTCTCTCTCTCTCTCTCTATCTATCTATCTATCTATCTCTATCTATCTCTCTCTTTCCCATGACTAGCCACAGCCATTGAAGAACATTATAATTCACTGGAATAACCAAACACGACTCAACTCAAGTCGGAGGAATCTCGACCTCTTCATCATGCAGGACACCGGGTTAGGAAGTTCAAAGGCCTATTATCAAACTTCATTAATTGCTAATGAATTGAAAGGTTTAGAGAGAGAGAGCGAGACCGAGAGAGAGGAGAGAGAATGAGAGAAAGAGAGAGAGTGGGGGGCAGAGAGAGGGAGCACAGGAGTGTGTTTAACAGATTGTGATGAAGATTATGTATACACATACATACACACACACACACGCATATAATTTGTACACACACACATGCATATAATATGCACACACACACATACACACGATATATATGCACACACACACACACATACATACACACACACACACACACACACACACACACACACACACACATACACACACACACACACACACACACACACACACACACACACACACACACACACACACACACACGCACACACACACGTATATAGCTATATCATACACACTCATATATATCTATATCTATATCTAGATAGACATATATAGATATATAGCTAAACATACACAGATACACAACCCAATCGGCTTATACATACAAAACAACAAAACAAAACAAAAATAAAAGCTTATTTACAACACCCTCTCCTCGCCGCTGTTACTGACCTCATCGCCTGAGTCTCGCCACACATTCCAGTTTCCTTCCTCGCTAAATCCACGAAGGGAAAAAGGGGTCAGTTTTTTTTCCTTGCTGACGCGTCTGCATCGTTGTTGCTGACCGATGTAAATACTTTAAAGGCGTGGGAAAGATTTTTTTTTTTTTTTTTTTTTTGCGAAAAAAAATAAGGGCGGGTAAGTTTTTTTCTTTCTCTATTTCTCTTCTTTCTTCATCCTCTTATATATGGTCTTTTTTCTTCTTCCTCTTTCTCTTCCTTCTTCTTCTAGTTCTTCCTCTTTCTCATCTTTCTCCTTTTTCTTCTTCTACTGCCTCTTTTTTCTTCTACTTCTGCTTCTTTTTTTCTTCTTACTCATCTTTCTTCTTCTTCTCCTCTTCCTCCTCCTCTTCTTCTTCTTCCGCTTCTTCCATGTCACTGATTTGTCTTTCTCTTCTTTTTATCTTCTTTCTGGCTGTTTTCTTTTCTTTTTTTTATTTAACGTTTCCTTTATTCAACAGTTGTTTTTGTTCTTGTTGTTCTTGTTTGTTTGACTGCTTTTAGATTTATTCATTGATTTGCTTATTTGTTTCATTCGTCTATGGATTTATATTTATTCCTTTTATTAGTCTATTTACACATCTATTTTGTGTGTTTATATCTAATAATTTTTTATCTATCTACGAATTTCTATGCACTTGTCTTACTTGTTTATACACTATTATTCATTGTACTTTGTACTTCCCTCCGTTTCTTTTGTGTCCTTTCTTGATTATGTCTTTTTTTTCTACTTTTCTTTCTTCCTTTTTATATGATCTATTTCTTTATTACCTTTTCTTTTCTTATAGTTTTGTTTTTCTTTTCTTTCCTTTGCTTTTATAATATATGATATTTTTCATTCTCTTTTTTTCTCCTTTCTTATCGCCCTTTTCTCTTCTTCTTTCCTTTTTCTGATATATCATTTTTCCCCTATTCCTTCCATTTTTTTCATATATATTTTTTTCTTTCTTATTCCTTACTTCTCATCCCCTTTTCCTTCTTCCTTTCGGACATCTCGCGTCTTGACTGTCACCCGCATCCACCAAAGCCACGACGAAGAAACCTTTTAACGACCGACAGAAGAGAGGATCGTTAGTGGGCGGGGCTTGTGCGGAACAGGAACGGAACAGATGTGGAATGGAACGGAGGAACGCCAAGGAACGGAACGGAATGGGGGAACGCCGAGGAACGGAACGGAATGGGGGGGCGTCAAGGAACGGAGTAGAGGAACGCCAAGGAACGGGACGGAGGAACGCCAAGGAATGGAACGGGACGAGGAACGCCAAGGAACGGAACGGGGGAACGCCAAGGAACGGAACGGAGGAACGCCAAGGAATGGAACGGGACGAGGAACGCC
>NC_091560.1:32122722-32144102 GCF_042767895.1 Penaeus vannamei
AAAGATAATTTCGGTGATAATTAAAAAAAAGTGTGTGTGTTTGTGTGGAACAGGTCATATAAATTCGTGAACGCCTAGCTATTTCACCGAATGCAGAATTGCCTATTACACTTCGCCATGGGTCTTATCACAGCCTACAAAAACTGTGTAGTGTTTATGAACCCTGTTGTGTGCGTGGTTTACGTTCACCTTGAATTCTAGATAAAATTACAGTTACCATGTCCCGGGTCCCCACAACGAAAATAATCATGCCGTTATCGAGGACAACTCCTTCCGGGTGTTCTGGTCATACCGTGTGCCACGTTCCAAATTAAGGTCAGGTCATTGGCACTCGATAAATGTTTGCGGGGAAGTGGCGAGAAAACGAATTTTAATATATGCAAATAGCAGCACCTACCTCTTTCCTATGTTATTTGTCTCTCTTTCTTATGCTAATTATCACTGGTTAATTAGAGGAGGGAGTACAACATTATCATAACTCTGTCTCAGTAATATTATTATAATTCTCAATACTATACTGTAGTAACAATAGTAACTCGAGTAAAGCTAAAATATGGAGTGAGAAGAGCGTTCGTGAGTGGCAAGTGAAACGAAACATTCATTGGCAAGTAGAGAAGAACCCCGTTCACAGTCTGACATTTTATAGACGATCCTGCATGGTAACATTTGCATTGAAAATTATATCTTAAGAAATAATACGAGTTTGAAAATTATTTTAAAAATGTAGGATAGTCTCCGTCAGGATTTGAACCCGAGTCTACTGATTAAGAAACAGTCATGCTATCCACTACACCACAGAGACTTACGTGATGTAATGGTAAACCGAATTTGTATATGTGGATATAGAAACGTCTACCTATTTCATGTGTGTTTGTCTTTCTTTTCTTTCTTTCCAACGGTAATTATCACTGGTAGTACAAAATTATAATTTTGTTTCTGAAATGTTATTAGATGAATTCATCATGATCCGCCTGTTTACACAACGCATTCATATTCAGTACTATTACAATATTGTAATTATCTTTTGCGGCATTATTTCCATTTCAATTGCAAATCCTGGTCTAGGTCAACACGCAAGTTCACTTGGCGTGTTTTAACAGTCTGTAAGAGTATTGTAATACGAACAAGTTTGATACACCATAAAAATACTTTGATAATGACGACTATAATTATCATAACGTGCCATTACTGTAATGGCAATCATTATTATAACACTAATGATGATACTGTTGTTGTTTCGCTTTGTAGAAATTCTCACTCGTATATATTCGCGAACGTCTTGCTATTTCACCGAATGCAGAATTGCCTCTTACACTTCGGCATGGGTCTTATCATAGGCTACAATGAACCCTGTTGTAGGCCTATGCGTGGTTTGCTTTCACCTTGAACTCTCGATAATATTACAATTAGAATTACGAGGACAATTCCTTCCAGGTGTATTGATATGCTGTCTGACATGTTCCAAATTAAGATTAGGTGATTAGCACTCCTTAGATGTTTGCGGATAAGTGTCCTCAACTTGTGGCGGGACATTTGAAATCTCAGGGAAACGAAATTCTATATATGCAAATAGCAGCGTCTACTTCTTACCTGTGTTGTTTGTCTGTCTTTTTTCTTTCTTATAATTATAACGGGTTCATTACATAACTTTCTGTTTCATTAATATTATCAATAGGACTTTTATGACACGTCCCAAATTAAGATTAGGTGATTAGCACTCCCTAGATGTTTGCGAGTAAGTGTCCTCAACCTGTGCGCGCCGATGCAGACATAATAAAAATCCTACAAAGTTAGGTCAGTTATAAATTGACATGTCTTAATATATATTAATTCTATAGAAGTTCGCATAGAAGAGAAGAGTGATAATTCCCAACTATACTGTAATCATAGAAGAATGCTAAATTACGAATTGAGAAGAGTATTTATATGTAGCAACAACAAAATATAACGTTCAACGGGACCGTATTCACAGCCTGATACTATTCTTTAACAATTACAAATAGTAATAGTAGTAGTGATTATAAAAGTAATAAATGTCGGAGGTAAAAATATAGTTGAAAAAAGGTACATTAATAGTCCCCATCAGGATTTGAAGTTTACTGTTTCAAAGGCAATCATGGTACCCACTACATAAGAGGAACTAATATTTTAGAAAAAAAAAATATCCTTTAATTCATATAATTTATTGTACCTACCTCTTGTATATCTCTCTCTCTCAGTCTTTCTGTCTGTCTCTCGTCCCTTTTATGATGTCTATATATTTTAGTCTGTAAAACAAACGTGAATTGTTTCAAATTAACTCTGGAAAAGAATACAATAAGGACGAATGTCTTTCTTTTCCGCTTCGCACTCACTGAAAATACAGTTGCCTCTTACACTTAATCATAGGTCTTATTGTAACCTAGAAAAAAACTGTATGTATTGTTCTGTTGAATTCAGTGATTTCCCAATACGCTGGTTAATGGTGTGGGTATGATCCATTTCTGTAAATCTAACTATGAACCGGTTGCTTTCAGCTTCAACTCTAGATAAAATTAGAATGACCATGTTTCGTGTGTACACAGCGAAATTAACCATACTATCTTATCGAGGACATCTCTTTCTGGGTGCAGTGATATGGCGGCTGAGACTTTCCAAATTAAGATTAGGCGATTAGCAATCCTTTATTCTGGCCGGTATCTTCAACCTGTGACGCGCCGATCCGGATATGATTTAAACGCTTTTAGGTTGAATTTAAATCGAGATTTTTGAATATATATTCCAATCTACTACATGAATTCCAATCTATACAAATACACATGTTATACAGAAAGGCTAAATCCCAGTTGTAATAATAGATATTAAGTACAGGTTATGTGCGGTAACAATTGTATTTAAAACAAATCATGAAAAATTAATAACATGAGTTTGATAATGATTTTAAAAGTATGTGTTAGTCTCCCTTAGGTTCTGAACCCGAGTGTATTAAGAGGAAGTCATGATATCCACCTCATAATAATTATCGTCTTAGTAAAACAAATTTCTATGTTCAAAATATCAGCGCCTATTTCCTTTGTTGTTGATTTACCTTTTTCCTTTTTTCCCCTATGAAAATTATCACTAGGTCATTACTGGACGGAGTACATGATTATTCTGACTTTGTGTTTCTGTAATGTTAAAATGGTAATTCTCGTGATCCGCCTGTTTTCAAAACGCTTTCCATCCAATAATAATGTCTGGCGTTCATATTCAGTATTATTAAAAGAATATTGTATTCAACTTTTGATGCATTACTTTGATATTAATTGGAAATATTTTCTTAGCTCAACATGGCTTGTTTTCACAGCCTGAAAGGATATATTAATATGAACAAATTTGAATCATAAAAATACTATAATGACTGTATAGATATTATTATTATATACAGTGTACCATTTGGTTTATATAACATTTTATTTGTAAGCCCTGCATCCTACTTTACGTTTATAGTTATGGTCCCTCGGACATTCCAGGCAGGCACAAAACCCCTCAGCCAATCAGAGAGCGAGACAGCTGAGGCGAGGAGACTGCAGGTTGCATTTGTTTTGTCCTGCACCTGCCCGTTGTACTTTTGATGTGTGTGGTATTTTGCACCAATAAAGGTCACTTGCAAATCTGAGTTTTCAAGAACCTACAGACAAAGGAACACAGAAGATGGCGCAGTGATAAGTCTAAACTCTGCAAGTGAACCTAGAAGGCGCCGATTTGCTCCCCTCAGTGCCTAGCAACCGTCGTTCCCGCCTCCAAATTTGAATTTTCGTCGCGGATCTTACAGTGTCCGACAGTGTTATAGTGCAGTGATAAGTGATAGTGTAGTGTTAGTGCATATTGTGTTGGGAAGGTTTGCGGGAGTCTCAGCATCACCCCTAGTGCAACACCATTTTTTCTCGCCAACTCGGAGAGCGCACGAACCGCGTCCATCCCCTCCGAGTTCCGATCGGTGACTGACTGGACTTCTCGCCTCAACCGCCATCACCGAGCGCGGCCGTTCCAGCAACGCGCAAAACCTCCCCCGCCACACATGCACTTACCACGAACTGTAGAAGAATTCGTTCATTTTTTTTCGATATTCACGCCCAAGAACGAATCGTTGCACTATTTCAGGAACTAAAATTGCACTGTTTGTAAGATCAGCTCGTCAAAGACACCAAACTCGATATGGCTACGCCTCAGGAAGACCATTTTCAGGCCGGAAATGATGACTTGGGTGATGGTAGTGATGACAGCGGCGAGCCAAACGTCCTTGAGAGAGGCGAGGCCGATGTACCACCATCCCTCCCACCCCCTCTCACCCCTCACCCTTCCAGCCCCTCGCAGCACAGTCCAGGTAACCAAGAGCTGCAGTATTTGATCCACTACCTCCAAGTTACCCGCATTTCTGACGAGGAAAGACGACGACAAGACGAAGAAGCACGACGAACAGAGCTACAAGAATACCGTCTTCAAATGGAGCAACAGCGACAGCTAAACGACGAACGTTTCATGCAGCTACTCAGCATGATAGCTCCCAAGCCCCTCCAGGTACAGCAAACCAGCCCAGAACAGCAAGCACCAGCTGCTCACCAGCTTTCGCCTGTTCCACCTGTTGCCACCACGTCAGGATCTCCACATGCTCCCATTACTGCTCCAGTCATGGGTAAACCTATGATACCCAGCCCTCCTCAGCTACAGTCCGACGTCACCTACCAACTGTTCCGTCAGTGGCGTCGCAAGTTCGAGGACTATTCTGTGCTAATGGGCCTCCACAGTCTACCCCCAGCCACACAACACATATACCTCCGCACATGTGTTTCGCTGGAAGTTCAACGGCTGCTGCATTACACTCTGGCAATACCTCCTGACTCATCCATGCCAGTAGTCCAAGTCCTCGACGCTTTACAGCAGTATTTCCGCAACTCGCAGAACGAAGCCCTACGACGCCGGGAACTCCTTTCCTGCAAGCAGACGCCTGGTGAGCCCTTCTCTGCCTTCTACGCCCGCATGAAGGACTTAGCTGACGAAGTTGAACTCTGCACAGGGGACCGCACTACCTGTGCTGCAACACAGCTTAAGATGATTCTTTTGCTGGGCGTGCGTGAAGAGGAACTCGTGCAGCGCCTTGTCTCCCTTGACAGCCAGGCATCTTTAGATGACTTTGTCACCTGCTGCAGAACCTTTGAGTCCTCCAGGGCCACTGCATCTGCTATCGTTGCTGCCCCCAGCCAACTCAACATCCTCTCTTCATACAAGAGGAACCAACGCCGCCAGACGATGACAGCTACGACCAAGCACACGCCTCAACGCTGTCAGTCTCCACCGTTGACCAAGGACTTGCCCGCCTCCTGTAGGTCTTGTACCCGTCAACATGCCGTGGGACATTGCCCAGCAAAAGATAGTACCTGCCCAAATTGTGGGTACAAGGGTCATTGGCACCATACGCCCCGGTGCCCAGCAAAGGACTCTGAATGTACCACTTGCCACAAACAGGGTCACTTCGCCAAGTGCTGCAAGTCCACCAGGAAGACCTCTACCAACCAAACTCGTAGAGCACGTAGAGTGTCCACCGGCAGGACCCCTAAGCCAGTTAATGTCGTCCTGTCCTATGGCTCAAAGTCCTCCCAACTGCTGATGCTACCTGACACTGGGGCTGATATCACGGTGATTGGCCCGAAGCACCTGGACTCCTTGGGAATCCCCAGATGCAATCTTTCACCCCCGCCTGCGACTGACGTCCTCACAGCAGCAGATGGGTCATCCATGACTCCAGCTTTGGGTTGTTTCGAGACCACCCTCCAGCTCGGTCAAGCGTCCTGCAAGGCCATTGTTCACGTTCACGAGGACATCCTTACACCTCTGCTCTCGTATGGCCACTGCGTGGACTTGGCCATCGTCTCTCTAGATTTCCCAAAGCCCATCCTCTCTGTGACCCACGTCAACAGATGTGCACAGCAGATGCCTGCCTCGGCAATGTCGTCCCCCACTACTGCTCGGACCTACTTCCTACAACACTTCAGCGACGTCCTTGTGTCTAAGACTGACCTCCAGACTACGCCACTGAAGATGTCTGGCCCACCAATGAGGATCCACCTTCAGCCAGGTGCGACACCCTTTGCCATACACACGCCTAGACCTATACCTTTCGCCTACCGGGACCAGGTCAAGGAGGAACTTGATTCCCTGGTGCAGCAAGGGATCATTTCGCCCGTCGGTGACAAGCCCTCCGAGTGGTGCCATCCGATGGTCCTGGTACCTAAGCCTGGCAATGGTGTACGCATCACAGTGGACCTCACACGCCTTAACTCCCAAGTGTCCAGGCCTACACACCCATCGCCCACACCCGCTGACGCTATCCGCACCATCACTCCATCTGCCAAGTTCTTTACTAAGGCAGATGCATTACATGGATATTGGCAAATGGACCTTGCGGAGGAAGACCGTCACCTCACAACATTCATAACACCTCATGGGCGCTACTACCACTGCAGAGGACCTATGGGATTTGCCGCTACTGGGGATGCCTACTGTCTTCGCGGAGACCTGGCTCTGCAAGGCATCACCAACTGCGTAAAGGTAGTGGATGATATCCTCCTCTTCGACAGTGACTTACCGACTCACCTCCGACGAGTTTTCCAGATGCTATCCAGGTGTCGCGCCCACAGCATAACCTTGAACAAGGACAAGTTCATGGTAGCCGCCACCAATGTCAGTTTTTGTGGATATAATATCTCTCCAGAGGGCATCGCTGCAGACCCTGAAAAGGTTGCAGCCATACGAGACTACCCTACACCCTCCAATATTACGGACCTCCGGTCGTTCATGGGTCTTGTGAATCAGCTAGCCGACTTCTCACCAGAGATTGCGGCCACTGCCCAGCCTCTCCGCCCTCTGATGTCACCAAAACGGTCCTTCACTTGGACCCCAGACCATGACCAGGCATTTGGAAAGGTCAAGGCTGCCCTCCTATCGCCCCCAGTCTTGGCTCCTTTCAACCCGAAACTGCCAGTGACTCTTCAAACTGATGCCTCTCGCCTCTATGGTCTGGGATACGCCTTATTTCAGGAACATGGCCACGGCCAGCTCCGGCTCGTCCAGTGTGGCTCACGGTTTCTAACCGACGCTGAGTCACGCTACGCCACAATCGAGCTGGAGATGCTGGCTGCTTCATGGGCCATGGGAAAGTGCCGCCTGTACCTTGCCGGCCTCCAGCACTTTACCCTTCATACCGACCACAGGCCATTGATCCCAATCCTGAACCACTACACGTTGGATGCCATAGAAAACCCCCGACTCCAGCGTTTGAGAGTGAAGATGGCTCCGTATGTCTTCACCGCTGTGTGGCGCGCCGGCAAGACCTTGTGCGTCCCTGACGCCCTCTCTCGGGCACCTGTCAGCCACCCCACATTCGATGACGAAGAAGAGTGTACCATGACAGCTGCACACGTCCGGTCCCTTGTTTCTACGAATGCTACCTCAACAGACGGCCAGGCCACAGCTCCTATCCTCGACGACGACAGGACTCTACAGGAGCTTCGCGCCGTCGCATCACAGGACCAAGATTACCGCCGCCTCCTGGAGTACGTCACCACAGGATTTCCCTCCAACCGCTACAGCCTACATGCTTCCATCCTCCCGTACTGGAAATTACGGGACAGCCTGTACGCAGATGGAGAGCTTGTGCTACATGGTCCCCGCATCGTTGTTCCAGCTACACTCCGCCGTCGCACCTTGACCCACCTCCACGATAGTCACAGAGGAGTCGAAGCCACCCGTCGTCGCGCCAGGCAGACTGTTTATTGGCCTGGCATCGACTCTGACATAAAGAGTACAGTCGAAGCGTGTGACTCCTGCCAACGTCTCCAGCCCAGCCAACAGCAGGAACCCTACCTATGCGATGACCAGCCATCACGCCCCTTTGAGTCTGTGTCTGCTGACTTTTTTCAAGTAGCTGGGAAGTCTTTTCTGGTCATTGCAGACAGACTCTCAGGGTGGCCCATGGTTACTCCCTGTGGTCAAGACACAACCGCAACTAAGGTCATGCGCATGTTTTGCCGGTACTTCCGAGAAGTCGGTGTACCTGTCCGCCTCAGGACCGATGGAGGGCCCCCATTCACCAGTGAGGAATTCAGGAGGTTTACTGAACGCTGGGGTGTCCACCACCTTGTGACGTCCCCACACTATCCACAGTCTAATGGCCACGCCGAAGCTGCGGTCAAGTCCGTGAAGTACTTGATCCTCAAGACGGCGCCTGACGGCAACATCGACTGTGAGGCGTTCGACCGGGGCCTGCTAGAGCTCCGGAACACCCCAACCCCTGCTGGCCGCTCTCCTGCCCAGATTTTGTATGGCCATCCTCTTCGGACTTGTGTCCCTGCCCACCCCCAGTCCTTCTCAGCAGAGTGGCAGACCAAGTTTGACGACTGGGACCGCCGCGCCGCTGCCCAAGCCGACCAAGTGACTAGCCCAAATGATAGCCATGCCCGTCCTCTTCCAAGGCTATCTGTAGGCCAGCGTGTCTGCATTCAGGATCACAAATCCCTCCGATGGGATAAAGTCGGTGTAGTCATGGGCTGTGGTAGGTCCCGACAGTATGAAGTGCGACTACCCAGTGGACGCGTATGGTGGCGTAACCGCAGACATCTCCACCCAGTGCCAGTGCCCAAGTGTGAACCCTCATTCTTGTCCCCTGTGTCCCCTTGCCAAGACCAGGAAACAGGGTCGTTACATGTTCCTCCCGTTACCCCACGTCGCTCACCCAGACTCGTAGCAAAGAGTCCCGTATCCGCTCGAGATACCGCTACGAGCGTAAAGGGAGGGGGTGTATAGATATTATTATTATATACAGTGTACCATTTGGTTTATATAACATTTTATTTGTAAGCCCTGCATCCTACTTTACGTTTATAGTTATGGTCCCTCGGACATTCCAGGCAGGCACAAAACCCCTCAGCCAATCAGAGAGCGAGACAGCTGAGGCGAGGAGACTGCAGGTTGCATTTGTTTTGTCCTGCACCTGCCCGTTGTACTTTTGATGTGTGTGGTATTTTGCACCAATAAAGGTCACTTGCAAATCTGAGTTTTCAAGAACCTACAGACAAAGGAACACAGAAGAATGACGAACATGTCTTTTATTGTCTTTCACTTTCTCTCCCCCTTAATCACGAAATGACTGTCTAATAAATGTTTTATATGAAGTAATTATCATAACTTGCCAGTGTAATGATAAACCTTATTATGATTACAATAATGATGATACTGCTGTTGGTTCGCTGTGTAAAAATTCTCACTCCTATATATTCGCGAACGCCTTGCTGCTAACGGAACGTAGAATTGCCTTTTAGTTACAAAACCCTGTTCTGTGTGTCATTGAGGGCAACTCCGTCCGGGTGCAATGATATGCCGTTTAATGCGTTCCGAATTAAGCTTAGGTGTTTGCAGGTAAGTGTCTTCAAGCTGTGGCGCGCCGGTGCAAAGATGATATTATTCCGACACATTTAGGTTCATTATCAGTTGATATGTCTTAACATGTATTCCCATTATTCATTCTATAGAAACTCACCTCTAAGACAAAAGTGATAATTCCCAACCCAAGTCAAGTTACTAGATGAAAGATGAAAGATGAATTAGAACATTTTTCTCTATCATTCGTTACGTATATTAATAACAATCGTGATTATAAAAGCAATAAAATGTAGGTAGTAAAAAAAAAAGAAAAAAAAAGGGAGGGGGTCAAAATTATAAAGAAAAGAAAGAAATAGTCATGCTATCTTCTACACCACAGAGCCTTTCTTAATATGTTGGGAAACGAATATCTATGTATGCAAAGAAAATCGCCTACCTCTTTCCTATGTTTGTCTGTCTCTTTTTTTCTTTCTTATGCTAACTAGTACTTTTTCCATTACAGGGGGAAGTAGGTATTATTCTAACTTTGTGCTTCAATAATGTTACTAAGATAATTTGCTTGATCAGCCTGTTTTCAAAACGCTTTCCATCCAGTAATTTTGTCTTTATTTTACAAATTTAGTTTACTTTGGTATTCATTTTCAGAACTACTACAAAAATATTGCACTTGGCCTTTGCTGTACTACTTTAATATTAATAGTGAAAACTGGCCTTCAACCTAGGTCAGCACGCTAGTTCACCTGGCGTCTTTTCGCGCCCTGTAAGGATATCTTAATATGAACAAATTTTATTAACCATGAAATTACTCAGATAATGACGAAAATCTCTTTTTCATTCTCGTTCTCTTCCCATTCCTCTCTTCCTCTACTCCATTATCATGAAAAGAATAATTGTGTAGCAGATATTATACACATTATAATTATCACAACTTGCATTATGGTACTGACAATCATGAAGATAACTTTAGTGATGGTGATACTGCTGTTCTTCCTCTTTGTAAACATTATTACTCGTATATATTTTCGAACACCTTGCTACTAACTGAATGTAAAATTGCCTCCTAAACTTCGCCATAGGTCTTATCATAGCCTACAAAAGCCTGATGTGTGCATGGTTTGTGCTCGCCTTTAAGAGGAGGTAAAATTACAATTGCCATGTTCCGTGTGTACACAGCGAAAATAGTTTTTTATTATTATTATTATTATTATCGAGGACAACTCCTTCTGGATGTACTGATATGTGAGACTTTCGAAATTAAGATTAGGTGATTAGCACTCCTTAGATGTTTGCGGGTAAGTGTCTCAATTCGTGGCGCGCCGATGCAGACATAATCTATTTCCAACAAAGTTAACTAATATGTGTTGATATACATTTCCATTGTTTATTTTATAGAAATTCACATATAATGCAAAAGTGTTAATTCCCAACTGCAGTGTAGTTACTAGATGAAAGATCAAATAGGTATTGAGAATTGAGCAATATAATCTGGAACGATTATAACAACAGTGATTATGAAAGCAATTAAATGTATGCGGTGAAAATATGGGTTTAACAATTTTAAAACAGGAAGCTTAGTTTTCCGTCGGGATTTGAACCCGAGTCTACTGATTAAGAGGCAGTCACGCTATCCACTACACCACAGAAGCATCTGTTAAAATCCAGTAAAAACGAATTTCTATATAACTAAACGAGCAGCGCCTACCTCTTTCTTATGATTATATATATATTTTTTCCTTTCTTATGCTATCACTGGTTCATTACAGGAGGGAGTACAATTATTAAGATAAATTTCATGCTCCACTTTTCAAAACACTTTACATCCAGTAATACTTTCTTTATTTTGTAAATTTAGTTTCACTGTCATTAAAATATATATATATATAACAATTCCTGCACTACGTTGATATCAAATGTAAATACTGGTCTTCTGCGTAGGTCAAGAATCTAGTTCAAACTTGCATGAAAATTAGCAAAACGAGTGTCTATATAACTAAATAACAGCACCTACTTCTTTCCTATGTTGTTTGTCTCTTTTTTCTTCCTTATGCTATCACTGGTTCATTACAAGAGGAAGTACAATATTATCTTCACTTTGTGTTTCAGTAATGTTATCAAGATAATTTTCATGATCCGTCTGACACGTTCCAAATTAAGATTAGGTGATTAGCACTCCTTAGATGTTTGCGGGTAAGTGTCCTCAACCTGTACGCGCCGATGCAGATATAATCAGAAAGTTAGGTTAATTATAAGTAAAATTGTTTCTTACTCTTAGTCATACGTCTTATTGAAACTTACAACAAACCGTAGTGTCCTATTGAATTCAGTGGTTTTCTCAATACACTTGTTTTTGGTGTGGATATGATCTTTGGCTGAATATCCAACCATGAACCCGGTTGCTTTCAGCTTGAACTCTAGTTACAACTACGATTACCATGTTTCGTGTGTACGTAGCGAAATTATTAGATATATTATCGAGGGCAACTTGTGTGTGTACTAATATGGAGTCTGAGTCGAAATTAGGATTAGGTGATTAGCAAACCTTTATTTCTGGTCAGTGTCTTCAACCTGTGACGCGCCGGTCCGGACATTAACGAATTTAGCTTAATTATCTTATCTTTGAATATATATTCCGATTTATGATTCTCTACAAATAACCATGTTATACAAAAATGCAAATTCCCAGTTGTGCTATATATAGTACCTCGAGGAAGGGCGTTTTCCGTAGCATTCGTGAGTGGCAACTGAAATAAAACTTTCAGTGTTAAATAGAGAAGAATCCCTTCCACTGTCTGACATTTTATAGACGATCATGTATGGTAATAATGGCACTGAAAATAAAATCTTATTTATATGATGTTTGAAAATAATTTTAAAAATTTATGAATGTTAGTCTCCATCAGGATTTGAACCCGAGTCTGCTGATTAAGAGGCAGCCATGCTATCCACTACACCACGGAGACTTAATTGATGTGAGAGTGAAACGAATTTGTATATAGCTATATTGAAGCGCTTATTTCCAATGTTTGTTTTTCTTTTTTCTTTCTTTCTTTTCTATGATAATTATCACTGGGTCGTTACAGGAGGGAGTGCAAAATTATGATAGTTTGGTATTTCAGTAATGTTATTAGGGAATGTTCATGATCCGCCTGTTCTCAAAACGCATTCATATTCTGTATTATTACTATAATATTGCATTTATCTTTCACGGATTTTCTTTTTTTTTTTAATTAACTGTAATTCAATTCCTGGCATAGGTCAACAGGCTAGTTCACGTGGCCTGTTTTGACAGTCTGTAAGGGTATAATAATATGAACAAATTTGATTCACCATAAGAATACTATGATAATGACGAACGTGTCTTTTATTCTTTTATTTCTCCTTCTCCTCCTTTATCATGAAAATAACAATTGTTTAACAAATGTTATAACTATAATAATTTTCATAACTTGCCCTTATCATAATCACAATCATTAATATAATACCAATGATACTGCTGTTGTTCCGCTTAAAAAAATCAACCTGGTTGCTTTCATCTTGAACAATAGATAAAATTAGTATTACTATGTCTCGTGTGTACACAGCGAAATTGATTATGTTGTATTATCAAGGACAACATGTGGGTGTATTGATTGGGCGTTTGAGACTTTCCCAATTAAGATTAGGTGATTAGCAAAACTGTTCTCTGTCGGCGTTTTCAAACTGTAACCCGACGATCCGGATGTGACTTTAAATTGAACCTGAAGTCGTTAAATCAAGATTTTTGAATATACATTCCAATTTATTATTCTACACGTGATACAAACTTGCAAATTCACAGTTGTACTATACTAACGCGAGGAAAGCTAAATTATGGGAAAAAAAGCGTTTTTCCGTAGCATTCGTGCGTGGCAAGTGAAATCAACTTTCAGTGGTAAGTAGAGAACCCAGTTCACAGTCTAGCATTTTATAGATAATCAAGTATGGAAACAACTGCAATGGAAATACAAATTTTAAGAATATAATATGAGTCTCAGAATAATTTTAAAAATGTATTTTGATAGTTTCCGTCAGGATTTGAACCCGAGCCTACCGAGGCAGTCATGCTATCCACTACTCCACAAAGACGTAAGTAACAAAAAAGCAAAACGAATTTGTATCTATGCATACAAGATGCGCCTACCTATTTCCTGTGTTGTTTGTCTTTTCTTTTCTTTCTTTTCTATAATAATTTTCACTGGGTCATTACCGGGGGAGGGGGGTACATAATTGTTATAATTTTGTTTTTCACTGATGTTATTTGGGGAATTTTCATGATCTGCCTGTTTTCACAACGCCTTCATATTCAGCACTATTACAAAATTGTATTTACCTTTTGCGGCTTTACTTCCATATCAATTGCAAATCCTGGCCAAGGTCAACACGCTAGTTCACGTGGCGTGTTTGGACGGTCTGGAACGGTGTGTTAATGTGAACAAATTTGATACATCATGAAATACTACGATAATGACGAACGTCTGTCTTGTATTCTCTTTTTCTCACTTTCTCTTCCTTCTCTCTTTTTTATTCTCTTTCCCTTCCCTCTCTCTCATCCTCTCCGCCCTTATCAGGAAAACAATAATTGTCTACCAAATGTTATATATATCATAAATATAACACCATTATCGTAATTACAAACACTAAGATAACATTTAGCGATGATGATCCTGCTGCTGTTAATCTTTGCTAAAATTCTTACTCATATATTCTCGAACGCCTTGCTAACTGAATGCAGAATTGCCTCTTACACTTCGCCATAGGTCTTAAAGCCTACAAAAGCTGTGAAGTGTTTATGAACCCTGCTGTGTGCGTGGTTTGCTTTCACCTTGAACTCTAGATGAAATTACAGTTGCCATGTTCCGTGTGTACCCAACGAAGATAAACATTCCCTTTAATCGAGAATAACTCCTTCCGGGTGTATTGATACACCGTTTGACACGTTCCAAATAAAGAGTAGGTGATTAGCACAACTTAGATGTTTGCGGGTAAATGATCTCAACTTAATCAAAATCCAACAATGTTAGGTTTAGCATAAATTGATGTCAATATACATTAATACCGGTATTATATAGAAATTCGCATATAATGAAAATGTGACAATACCCAAGTGTACTGTAGTTCACAGAAGCTATGATATGAATCGAGAAGAGCATTTATGGATATCAACAAAATATAACGTTCAACGGTACCCTGATAATTTTTTTATAGCGATTATATATATTAATAATGGTAGTGCTTATAAAAGGAATAAATGTAGGCAGTGGAAATATAGGTAATAAAATTATATAAAAATAATCTATTAATAGTCCACGTAAGAATTTGTTATTTTCATGATAAAGAAGGAGAGAGAAAGAGAATAAAAGACATGTTCGTCCTTATCTTCGTATTTTTATGGTGTATCAAATTTGTTCATATCAACATATCCTTACAGACTGTCTAAACAAGCCACGTGAGCTAGCGTGTCGACCGAGGCCAGGATTTACAATTGATATCACAGTAATGCCGCATAAAATAAATACAATATTCTTATAATAGTACTGCATATGAAAGCGTTTTGAAAACAGGCGGATCATGAAAATTCCCTCAATAACATTAGTGAAACACAAAATTATAATAATCTTATACTCTCTCCTGTAAGTAGCCAGTGATAATAATCATAGTAAAGAAATAAATTATAAGAGAAAGACAGACAAATAACATAAGAAATAGGAAGGCGCTCTCATAAGCATATATATAAATTCGTTTTACCTTCATATCTTGTAAGTTTCCGTGGTGTAGTGGATAGCATGACTGCCTCTTAATCAGTAGACTCGGGTTCAAATCCTGACGGAGCCTAACATAAAACACTTTTAAAACTATTTTCAAACGTTAAGATTTTATTTTCAGCGAAAGTGTTACCATACACGATCGCCTACAAAATGTCAGACTGTGAACGGGGTTCTTCTCTACTTGTCAAAGAATATTTCATTTCACTTGCCACTCACGAATGCTTCGGAAAAACGCCTTTCTCACTCCATACATTTGCTTTCCTCGAGTGAGTATAGTGCAAATGGGAAGTTGCATTTTCGTATAACGTGTATTTGTATAGAAAATTAAATTGGAATGTATATGGAAAGATACTGATTTATAATGAACATAAATTTATTTAAATCTCACACGTCAAATCAGTACCCCCAAAAGTTGTTCTCGATAATATAGTTAATAAGTTAATTTCGCTGTTTAAACACGAAACATGGTAATTGTAATTTTATTTAGAGTTCAAGCTTAAAGAAACCGGGTTCATAGTTGGATATTCAGCCATGGATCATATCAAAACTATTAACCAGTGTATTGTGAAAACTACTGAATTCAATACATTTTTTTGTAGGTTACGACAAGACCTATGACTAAGTTTATGAGGCAATTCTACTTCCAGTGAACTAGTAAATCGTACACGAATACATATTAGTGAGATTTTTTTCAGAGACAACAGCAGTAACATTATTATTGTTATCATGATTATTATCATTATGGCAATAGCAAATTACAGAAAATATTATGGTGATAATATGAACAGTATTTTTTGGCAATTACAATTATTTTTATAATGAAGAGGGAGACTGAAAAGAAAGAGATTGAAAGACATTCGTCCTTTTTGTTTTGTTTTTCAAGGTAGATTTGAAACAATTCACGATTTAATTTCCATTGTGGCTTTTACTATTCCATCTTTGTATAAAGGAGAATAGACTAAAATATAGACATCATAAAAGGGACGCGAGGTAAACAGACAGACAAGCAGACAGACAGACAGAGATGGAAGAACGAGGTAGATAAAATGTTTTTATATTTCAAAGGATACATTTTTCTTAAACAGTTCGTGTTATGCAGTGGATAGCATGTCTGCCTCTGAAACAGTAGACTCGGTTTCAAATCCTGATGTGGACTATTAATCTACCTTTTTCACCAATATTTTTACTGCATATATTACTATGCACTCATTACTATTATTACTATGCGTAATCGTTATAGAATAGTACCAGACTGTGAACAGGGTGCTGTCGACCGTGTATGTTTTTGGTTCCTACAAAAACTTGCATTAATACTTGACAATTTATAATTAAACTAACTTGGAATTTCATTATGTCTACATCGGCGCGTACAGGTTGAGGACACTCGCAAACATCTAAGGAGTGCTAATCACCTAATCTTAATTAGGAACGTGTCACGTGGTATATCATTTCACCCGGAAGGAGTTTCTTTTGTGTACACACGCAACGTGGTAACTGTAATTTTACCAATAGTTCAAGGTGGAAGCAAACCACGCACACAATAGGGTTCATAAACACTGTATAGGTTTCGTAGGCTATGATAAGACCTGTGGCGAAGTGCAAGAGAAATTCTGCATTCAGTGAAATAGCAGGGCGTTCGCGAATATATATGAGAGAATTTTTACAAAGCCTAACAACAGCAGTATCATCATGTGTTATTAAAATGATTGTCATTAAGATAATGGCAAGTTATAATTATAATTATTACATATATATAACATTTGTTAGACAATTATCTTCATTATAAGGGAGGAGAGAGAGAAGGAAGAGAAAGAGAATAACAGAGAGAGAGGGAGGGAGGAGAGTGTGAGAAAAAGGGAAGAGAAAGAACAGACGTTTGTAATTACCAAAGAATTTTTATGGTGTATCAAATTTGTTCACATTAACATACCCTTGCAGACTCAAAACACGCCACGTGAACTAGCGTGTTGACCTAGGCCAGGATTTACAACTGATAACAAAGTAATTCCGGAAAAGAATAAGACAACATTCTTGTAAAAGGACTGAATATGAATGCGTTTTGAAAATGGGCGGATCGTGAAAATTCCCCTAATAACTTTACTGAAAAACAAAATTGTAATCTTATACTTTTGTAATGACCCAGTGATCATTTTCATATGAAAAAAAGAAAAGGACAAACATAGGAAATAGGTAGGCGTTCCTATATGCATATATAAACATTCGTTTAACTGCTACCATCTAAGTCTCCGTGGTGTAGTGGATAGCACGACTGCCTCTTAACCAGTAGACTCGGGTTCAAATCCTGACGGAGTCTAACACACATACACTTTTTAAATTATTTTCGAACTCATATTTTCAAGATTTTATTTTCAGTGCAACTGTTATTGTGACAATTGTTATTGTGACATAATTGTCTATAAAATGTCAGTGGAAGAGGTTCTTCTCTACTTACCACTGAAAAATTGCGAAAACGCTCTTGATCAAGTTGCAGATATTTTATTTTTCTACAAAATGAGCCATAATATGATAATTTTGGACATATGGTGTGCCCGGAATCCTTTGACCCACCCCTAAAGGTGGAGTTCCGAGATATCGGCATTTTACGTTTCTTCATCTTTCCAAGGCTATCTTGATATCAACAAAACAAGGCATAAGATTAGTCTTTCTACACCATAATCCTCTATCATTCTACCTGTCTTGCGGACATTGGCAGCACGTAACGGTTTCTCAAAATCTTACGTATAATGCGGAGTGGTGGCAGCGATCTGGGGGTCTATAGGCCTACATTGACCATTTTTAAAAGTTTCTCAAAAAAAAAAAATAATAATAATAATACAGCCATTCTGATTTCATGTTTGAATAGAACTATCTTTCTACTATTATATGCAGATTTTTGAGAAGTTGACCTTACTTTTTCCTTGGTGAATATTTTCCGAAGGTGACTATTTTAACACCCTAATAGGAGATTTTGAAAACATATGTCACTTTTACAAGAACCACGTGAAAATATTGCAAATCCGCATGGCAGTATGTAATAGAACTATTATTCAGATACAAAATGAGACATAATACTTTAAAATCGGACCGATTATACGTGTGCTATGCGTAAAAATATGAAGGACCTAAAAAATGCGATCTTATTCCTTTTTATTATGTTTACATTTTACATGACAAATCATGTACAGAATACTTGTATTTGATATAATTATCTATCATTTACCTATTATTGATGCTCTAATGGGGTTTTACAACGTATAATATTTGTCGAAAGAATCACTTTTCTCCAGTCGGACGGGTACCAAACACATACTTTTCCCCACGCGGCGGGGCCGTCCTGGACCATGAAAATCGTCTTTTTAAATCTGCGGAATAACTCTACGGGGTCACGTAGCCAAATTTCACTCTCAGACCCCGTGGAAAGACGAAAAACAATTATATGGCGATGTGAAAATTTATATATAAGGTATATGAGCACATATAGATAATTTTCGTGTACCCCATGACCTTTTGTTTATTTATTTTGCTACTTCCGTTTGTTTCTTTGTTTGTTTGTTGATTGTTTATTTGTTTTTTTTGTTTGTTAGTTTGTTTTCTAATATCTCTAAAAGTTATAAACACATTTTAACGAAATTTTAACCAAAGGTGAGTTTTAACCTAACTTAGACGTGGTGATGCGGACCATGGTTTGGATCCAGGATTTTTTGTTCTAACCCGAAAAGTTCTGAACAGATTTGAATAAAATTTTAACCTGAGGTTTGTCTTAGCCTAATTAATATTCCATAAAATTTTGGTGGTGATCCGGAATATTTGGCAAAACTACCCCCCATGGAGGGGGGGGGGAGGTTTGCATTTTCGAAATGTTTTACTCATAAATCAAAGTAACTATGTATGATGAAAACATAAAGAAAAGAAAATACACCATATGAATAACATATGTTTAGTTATTTGTATGGAAAATTTCTTCATTGTTATTTGGACGCTTGCCCGGATTTTTTTATATTATTCCGAAAAAAAAGAAGGTTGGTCTCATCTTATGTGAAATATGATAAGCTTTCAGAAAATATCCTTAAATTTTTATTATCTCTAATCATTGCGTCACAATTGCCGATTTTCTAAGGTAACATCAAAAAAATAATATTTCGGTCGACATCGAAAATCGCTGCTACCACCTAAAAAATAACGGTCGGGCCTTGAAATTTTCAGGGGAGAACCGGGGGCCTAGAAACTCCTTGAAAATGCATCAAAGTCAATTCCGGCAAGAGGGGCGAAAATCGCCGAAAAATAACCAGAAGGTCCCCTGAAGGTTTCATTTCAGTTGCCATTCACGAATGCTACGGAAAAACGTTCTCACTCCATATTTTAGCTTACCTTGAGTTACTAAGCATTATTGTATAAGGTATAGTTTTTATACAATGCCCGGATCGGCGCGTCAGATTGAACATATGACCGGAAAAAAAAAGGTTTGCAAATCATCTAACTTTACTTAGGAAATTTTCAATCTCCATATTAGTACACCTAGAAGTTGTCCTCGATAATACAAGTTAATTTCGCTGTGTACATATGAAACATGGAAATGGTATTTTATTTTATGTACACCATTAACCACAATATTGTTCAGTAGATTTTGTAATTTTAATGGATAGCATGACTCTCCCCTAATCAGTAGACTCGGGTTCAAATCCTGACGGAAACTATGGATGTTCTTTTTAAAAATTGTAAAATCAATTTTTTCTCTGCATACATTTTATTGCTTTCATAATCACTGTTGTTATTAATGTTCGTAATTGTTCCAGAATAGTGCCAGACTTTTAAACAGGGACTATGAGCTTACCTTCTAGCGTTATAGTTTACTGTTGCTGCCCACGAATGATAGAGAAAAATGCTTTTCTCAATTCCTATTTGATCTTTGATCTACACTAATGTTGGAAATTGACATTATTGTATTAGATGTAAATTTCTATAATAAGAGCGATGGAAATGAGATATTAAGACATATCAATTAGCTTTGTCGGAATTAGATTACGTCTGCCCCAAGTTGAGGACACTTCCCCTAAACATTTCAGGAGTGCTAATCACCTAATCTTAATTTGGAAAGTATCGCATATCAGTACATCCAGAAGGATATAAAACACACTCATTTTCCCTGTGTACACACGGAGCTTGGTAATTATGATTTTACTTCGATTAAATCAAATCCGGATCGGCGCGTCACAAGTGGAACACACCGACCCGGAAAAAAAGGGTTTGCTAACCACCCAATCTTAATCTGGAAAGTTACAAACACCATATCAGTGCACCCAGAAGTTGCCCTCGATTATATAGCTTAGTTAATGTTATCTAGAGTTCAAGCTGAAGCAATCGGGTTCATATTGGATATTCAGCCATGCATCATATCCACTACAATGACCAGTGTATTGAGAGAACCAATGAATTCAGTAGAATAGTTTTTGCAGGTCGTGATATGACCCATGACAGTGCAAGAGGCAATTGTTCTTCAGTGAGCTAGTAAGGCGTACACGAATACATATTAGTGAGGATTTTTTTTCACAAGAGACAAAAGCAGTAACATTATTATTATCATGATTATTATCATTATGGCAATAGCAAATTACAGGAACTATTATGGGGGATGATATGAACAGTAATTTTTTGACAATTACAGTTATTTTTAAAAAGAAAAGGGGGACTGAAAAGAAAGAGATTTAAAGACATTCGTCCTTTTTGTTTTGTTTTGTTTTTCATGGTAGATTTGAAACAATTCGCGATTCAATTTCCCTTGTGGCTTTTACTATTCCATCTTTTTATAAAGGAGAAAAAACTAAAATATAGACATCATAAAAGGGACGCGAGGTAAAGAGACAGATAAACAGACAAACAGAAATGGAAGAACGAGCTAGATAAAAAGTTTTTATATTTCAAAGGATACATTTTTCTTAAATAGTTCGTGTTATGTAGTGGATAGCATGTCTGCCTCTGAAAAAAGTAGACTCGGTTTCAAATCTTTATATGGAATATTAATCTACCTTTTTTCACATCAATATTTTTACTGCATAAATTACTATGTACTCACTACTATTATTACTATGTGTAATCGTTATAGAATAGTACCAGACTGTGAACAAGGGGCTGTCGACCGTTATGTTTTTGGTTCCTACAAATGCTCTTCTCAATTCGTTTTTAGCTTTCATCTATTAACTACAG
>NC_091560.1:32144602-32165336 GCF_042767895.1 Penaeus vannamei
TATTATCAAAAATCATTGGTGTATTGATTTGGCGTTTGAGACTTTCCAAATTAAGATTAGGTGATTAGCAAAACTGTTCTGTCGGTGTTTTCAAACTGTAACCCGCCGACCCGGATGTGACTTTAACGACTTTAGGTTCAATTTAAATCAAGATTTTTGAATATACATTCTAATTTATTATTCTATGCAAATACACGTGATACAAACATGCAAATTCACAGTTGTACTGTAGTAACTTGAGGAAAGCTAAATTATGGGAAAAAACGTTTTTTTCCGTAGCATTCGTGAGTGGCAAGTGAAATCAACTCTCAGTGGTAAGTAGAGAACCCCGTTCACAGTCTGGCATTTTATAGATAATCAAGTATGGTAACAACTGCAATGAAAATACAAATTTTAAGAATATAATATGAGTCTCAAAATAATTTTTAAAATGTATGAGTTATTGTCTCCGTCAGGATTTGAACCCGAGTCAACTGATTAAGAGGCAGTCATGCTATCCACTACACCACAAAGACGTAAGTAACATAAAAGCAAAACGAATTTATATCTATTCATATAGGATGCGCCTACCTATTTCCTGTGTTGTTTGACTTTTTTTTTCTTTCTTTCTTTCTTTCTTTCTTTTCTATGATAATTTTCACTGGGTCATTACCAGGAGGGGGGGGGGGGTGTACATAATTGTTATAATTTCGTTTTTCACTGATGTTATTAGGGGAATTTTCATGATATGCCTGTTTTCACAACGCATTCATATTCAGCACTATTACAAAATTGTATTTATCTTTTGCGGCATTGCTTCCATATCAATTGCAAATCCTGGCCAAGGTCAACACGCTAGTTCACGTGGCGTGTTTGGACGGTCTGGAACGGTATGTCAATGTGAACAAATTTGATACATCATAAAATACTACGATAATGACGAACGTCTGTCTTGTATTCTTTTTCTCACTTTCTCTTCCCTCCCTCTTTTTTATTCTCTTTCCCTTCCCTCTCTCTCATCCTCTCCGCCCTTATCAGGAAAACAATAATCGTCTCACAAATGTTATATATATCATAAATATAACATCATTATCGTAATTATAATCACTAAGATAACATTTAGCGATGATGATCCTGCTGCTGTTAATCTTTGCTAAAATTCTTACTCATATATTCTCGAACGCCTTGCTAACTGAATGCAGAATTGCCTCTTACACTTCGCCATAGGTCTTAAAGCCTACAAAAGCTGTGAAGTGTTTATGAACCCTGCTGTGTGCGTGGTTTGCTTTCACCTTGAACTCTAGATGAAATTACAGTTACCATGTTCCGTGTGTACCCAACGAAGATAAACATTCCCTTTAATCGAGAATAACTCCTTCCGGGTGTATTGATACACCGTTTGACACGTTCCAAATTAAGATTAGGTGATTAGATGTTTGCGGGTAAATGATCTCAACTTAATCAAAATCCAACAATGTTAGGTTTAGCATAAATTGATGTCAATATACATTAATATCGTTCTTATATAGAAATTCGCATATAATAAAAATGTGACAATACCCAAGTGTACTGTAGTTCCCAGAAGCTATGGTATGAATTGATAAGAGCATTTGTGGGTAGCAACAAAATATAACGTTCAACGGTACCCTGATTTTTTTTTTTATAGCGATTATATATATTAATAATGGTAGTGCTTATAAAAGGAATAAATGTAGGCAGTGGAAATATAGGTAATAAAATTATATAAAAAATAATTCATTAATAGTCCACGTCAGAATTTGTTATTTTCATGATAAAGAAGGAGAGAGAAAGAGAATAAAAGACATGTTCGTCCTTACCTTAGTATTTTTATGGTGAATCAAATTTGTTCATATCAACATCTCCTTACAGACTGTCTAAACAAGCCACGTGAGCGAGCGTGTCGACCGAGGCCAGGATTTACAATTGATATCACAGTAATGCCGCATAAAATAAATACAATATTCTTGTAATAGTATTGCATATGAAAGCGTTTGGAAAACAGGCGGATCATGAAAATTCCCTCAATAACATTACTGAAACACAAAATTATAATAATCTTATACTCCCTCCTGTAAGTAGCCAGTGATAATAATCATATGAAAGAAATACATTAAAAGAGAAAGACAAACAAATAACATTAGGAATAGGAAGGCGCTCTTATAAGCATATATACAAATTCGCTTCACCTTCATATCCCGTAAGTTTCTGTGGTATAGTGGACAGCATGACTGCCTCTTAATCAGTAGACTCGGGTTCAAATCTAACACACATACACTTTTAAAACTAAAACGTTATATTTTTAAGATTTTATTTTCAGCAAAATTGTTACCATACACGATCGCCTACAAAATGTCAGACTGTGAACGGGGTTCTTCTCTACTTGCCAATGAATATTACATTTCACTTGCCACTCACGAATGCTTCGGAAAAACGCCTTTCTCACTCCATACATTTGCTTTCCTCGAGTTAGTATAGTGCAAATGGGAAGTTGCATTTTAGTATAACGTGTATTTGTATAGAAAAATAAATTGGAATGTATATTGAAAGATATTGATTTATAATGAGCATAAATTTATTTAAATCTCACACGTTAAATCAGTACACACCCAAAAGTTGTTCTCGATAATATAGTTAATAAGTTAATTTCGCTGTTTATACACGAAACATGGTAATAGTAATTTTATCTAGAGTTCAAGCTTAAAGCAACCGGGTTCATAGTTGGATATTCAGCCATGGATCATATCAAAATTATTAACCAGTCTATTTTGAAAACTACTGAATTCAATACAGTTTTTGTAGGTTACGATAAGACCTATGACTAAGTTTATGAGGCAATTGTACTTCCAATGAACTAGGCAATCCTACTTTTAGCGAGCTAGTAAAGCGCACAAGAATACATATTAGTGAGAATTTTTACAGAGACAACAGCAGTAACATTATTATTGTTATCATGATGATTATTATTATGGCAATAGCAAATTATAGTAAATATTATGGTGATAATATGAACAATATTTTTTTGATAATTACAATTATTTTTATTCGTCCTTTTTGTTTTGTTTTGTTTTTTCATGGTAGATTTGAAACAATTCACGATTTAATTTCCACTGTGGCTTTTACTATTCCATCTTTGTTTAAAGGAGAAAAGACTAAAATATAGACATCATAAAAGGGACGCGAAGCAAAGAGACAGATAGACAGACAGACAGAGAGGAAAGAACGAGGGAGATGAAATGTTTTTATATTTCAAAGGATACATTTTTCTTAAATAGTTATGTAGTGGATGGCATGTCTGCCTCTGAAACAGTAGACTCGGTTTCAGATCTTTATGTGGACTATTAACCTACCTTTTTTCACACCAATATTTTTACTGCAATAGTAGTAGAATAGTACCAGACTGTGAACAAGGTGCTATCGACCGTTATATTTTTTGGTTCCTACAAATGCTCTTCTCAATTCGATTTTTAGCTTTCATCTATTAACTACAGTACATTTGGGAAATATCACTTTTTTATTATATGCGAATTTCTCTAAAATAAGCGATGCCAACTTACATTAAAACATGACAATTTATAATTAAACTAACATGGAATTTCATTATGTCTACATCGGCGCGTACAGGTTGAGGACACTTACTCGCAAACATCTAAGGAGTGCTAATCACCTAATCTTAATTAGGAACGTGTCACGTGGTGTATCATTTCACCCGGAAGGAGTTTATTTTGTGTACACACGCAACGTGATAACTGTAATTTTATCAAAAGTTCAAGGTGAAAGCAAACCACGCACACAATAGGGTTCATAAACACTATAGGTTTCGTAGGCTATGATAAGACCTGTGGCGAAGTGCAAGAGAAATTCTGCATTCAGTAAAATAGCAGGGCGTTCGCGAATATATATGAGTGAGAATTTTTACAAAGCCTAACAACAGCAGTATCATCATAAGTGTTATTATAATGATTGTCATTAAGATAATGGCAAGTTATAATAATAATTGTATATATAACATTTGTTAGGCAATTATCTTTATTATAAAGGAGGAGAGAGAGAGGGAAGAGAAAGAGAATAAAAGAGAGAGAGGGAGGGAAGAGAAAGTGAGAGAAAGAACAGACATTTGTCATTATCAAAGTATTTTATGGTGTACCAAATTTGTTCACATTAACATACCCTTGCAGACTCAAAACACGCCACGTGAACTAGCGTCTTGACCTAGGCCAGGATTTACAGCTGATATTAAAGTAATTCCGCAAAAGAATAAGACAACATTCTTGTAAAAGGACTGAATATGAATGCGTTTTGAAAACGGGCGGATCATGAAAATTCCCCTAATAATTTTGTACTCTTGTAATGACCCAGTGATCATTTTCATATGAAAGAAAAGGACAAACTGCATAGGAAATAGGTAGGCGTTCCTATATGGATACATAAAGATTTGTTTAATTGCTACCATCTAAGTCTCCGTGGTGTAGTGGATAGCATGACTGCCTCTTAATCAGTAGACTCGGGTTCAAATCCTGACGGAGACTAACACACATACACTTTTTAGATTATTTTCGAACTCATATTTTTAAAATATCATTTTCAGTGCAATTGTTATTGTGGCATAATCGTCTATAAAATGGACAGTGGAAGAGGTTCTTTTCTACTTACCGCTGAATGTTTAATTTCACTTGCCATTCACGAATGCTACGGAAAAACGTTCTCACTCCATATTTTAGTTTACTTTGACTTAAGCATTATTGTATAAGGTGTATTTTTTATAGAATGACCGGATCGGCGCGTCACAGATTGAACACATAACCGGAAAAAAAGGTTTGCTAATCACCTAACTTTACTTAGGAAAGTTTCAACTTTCATTATCTTGCTTTTCCATCTCCCTCTTCAGTAATCATAATTGTCAAAAAATATTGTTCATATTATTATCATTATAGTTATTCATATCCAATATGAACCCGATTGCTTCAGCTTGAACTCTAGATAACATTAACTATGCTATATAATCGAGGGCAACTTCTGGGTGCACTGATATGGTGTTTGTAACTTTCCAGATTAAGATTAGGTGATTAGCAAACCTTTTTTCCGGTCGGTGTGTTCCACTTGTGACGCGCCGATCCGGATTTGATTTAAGTCGAAGTAAAATCATAATTACCAAGCTCCGTGTGTACACAGGGAAAATGAGTATGTTTTAGATCCTTCTGGATGTACTGATATGCGAGACTTTCCATATTAAGATTAGGTGATTAGCACTCCTGATATGTTTACGGGGAAGTGTCCTCAACTTGTGGCAAACGTAATCTAATTCCAACAAAGCTAATTGATATATCTTAATATACATTTCCATCGGTCTTATTATAGAAATTTACATCTAATACAATGATGTCAATTCTCAACATGTGTAGTTACTAGATCAAAGATCAAATAGGAATTGAGAAAAGCATTTTTCTCTATCATTCGTGGGCAGCAACAGTAAACTATAACGCTAGAAGGTAAGCTCATAGTCCCTGTTAATAGTCTGACACTATTCTGGAACAATTACGAACATTAATAACGACAGTGATTATGAAAGCAATAAAATGTATGCAGAGAAAATATTGATTTAAATTTTTTAAAGAGGAACATCCATAGTTTCCGTTAGAATTTGAACCCGAGTCTACTGATTAGGAGACAGTCATGCTATCCATTAAACCACAAAAACTACTAAAGAATATGGTGGTTAATGGTGTACAGAAAATATAATACCATTACCATGCTTCGTATGTACACAGCGAAATTAACTTGTATTATCGAGGACAACTTCTAGGTGTACTGATATGGTGTCTGTAACTTTCCCTGATTAAGATTAGGTGATTAGCAACCCTATTTTAATAGAGAAGAATCCCTTCCACTGTCTGACATTTTATAGACGATCATGTATGGTAACAATGGCACTGAAAATAAAATCTTATTTATATAATGTTTGAAAATAATTTTTAAAAAATAATTATGTTAGTCTCCATCAGGATTTGAACCCGAGTCTGCTGATTAAGAGGCAGCCATGCTATCCACTACACCACGGAGACTTAATTGATGTGAAAGTGAAACGAATTTGTATATATCTATATTGAAGCGCTTATTTCCAATGTTTATTTTTCATTTTCTTTCTTCCTTTTCCATGATAATTATCACTGGGTCATTACAGGAGGGAGTGCAAAATTATGATAGTTTTGTATTTCAGTAATGTTATTAGGGAATGTTCATGATCCGCCTGTTCTCAAAACGCATTCATATTCTGTATTATTACTATAATATTGCATTTATCTTTCACGGGATTAGTTTTTTATCAACTGTAATTCAATTCCTGGCATAGGTCAACAGGCTAGTTCACGTGGCCTGTTTTGACAGTCTGTAAGGGTACAACAATATGAACAAGTTTGATTCACCATAAGAATACTATGATAATGACGAACGTGTCTTTTATTCTTTTATCTCTCCTTCTCCTCCTTTATCATGAAAATAACAATTGTTTAACAGATGTTATAAATATAATAATTATCATAACTTGCCCTTATCATAATCACAATCATTAATGTAATACCAATGATACTGCTGTTGTTCCGCTTAAAAAATTTCAACCTGGTTGCTTTCAGCCTGAACTATAAATAAAATTACTATTACTATGTCTCGTGTGTACACAGCGAAATTGATTATGTTGTATTATCAAGGACAACATCTGGGAGTATTGATTTGGCGTTTGAGACTTTCCAAATTAAGATTAGGTGATTAGCAAAATTGTTCTCTGTCGGTGTTTTCAAACTGTAACCCGCCGATCCGGATGTGACTTTAACGACTTTAGGTTAAATTTAAATCAAGATTTTTGAATATACATTCCAATTTATTATTCTAAACAAATACACGTGATACAAACATGCAAATTCACAGTTGTAACATAGTAACTTGAGGAAAGTTAAATTATGGAAAAAAAAAAACGTTTTTCCGTAGCATTCGTGAGTGGCAAGTGAAATCAACTCTCAGTGGTAAGTAGAGAACCCCGTTCACAGTCTGGCATTTTATAGATATTCAAGTATGGTAACAACTGCAATGAAAATACAAATTTTAAGAATATAATATGAGTCTCAAAATAATTTTAAAAATGTATGTATCATTGTCTCCGTCAGGATTTGAACCCGAGTCAACTGATTAAGAGGCAGTCATGCTATCCACTACACCACGGAGACGTAAGTAACATGAAAGCAAAACGAATTTATATCTATTCATATAAGATGCGCCTACCTATTTCCTGGGTGGGTTTTTTTTTTTTTCCTTTCTTTCTTTCTTTTCTATGATAATTTTCACTGGGTCATTACCAGGGGGGGTGGTACATAATTGTTATAATTTCGTTTTTCACTGATGTTATTAGGGGAACTTTCATGATCTGCCTGTTTTCACAACGCATTCATATTCAGCACTATTACAAAATTGTATTTATCTTTTGCTTTTTTTTACTTCCATATCAATTGCAAATCCTGGCCTAGGTCAACACGCTAGTTCACGTGGCGTGTTTGGACGGTCTGGAACGGTGTGTTAATGTGAACAAATTTGATACATCATAAAATACTACGATAATGACGAACGTCTGTCTTGTATTCTCTTTTTCTCACTTTCTCTTCCCTCCCTCTCTCTTTTTTATTCTCTTTCTCTTCCCTCTCTCTCATCCTCTCCGCCCTTATCAGGAAAACGATAATTGTTATGTTATGTTATATATATCATAAATATAACATTATCGTAATCCTGCTGCTGTTAATGTTTGCTAAAATTCTTACTCATATATTCTCGAACGCCTTGCTAACTGAATGCAGAATTGCCTCTTACACTTCGCCATAGGTCTTAAAGCCTACAAAAGCTGTGTAGTGTTTATGAACCCTGCTGTGTGCGTGGTTTGCTTTCACCTTGAACTCTAGATGAAATTACAGTTACCATGTTCCGTGTGTACCCAACGAAGATAAACATTCCCTTTAATCGAGAATAACTCCTTCCGGGTGTATTGATACACCGTTTGACACGTTCCAAATAAAGAGTAGGTGATTAGCACAACTTTGCGGGTAACAACGGTACCCTGTTCACAGTCTGATACTTTTTTTATAGCGATTATATATATTAATAATGGTAGTGCTTATAAAGGGAATAAATGTAGGTAGTGGAAATGTAGGTAATAAAATTATGTAAAAATTAAATCATTGATAGTCCACGTCAGAATGTTATTTTCATGATAAAGAAGGAGAGAGAAAGAGAATAAAAGACATGTTCGTCCTTACCTTCGTATTTTTATGGTGTAGAAAGTGAGAGAAAGAACAGATGTTTTTAATTACCAAAGAATTTTTATGGTGTATCAAATTTGTTCATATCAACATAACCTTACAGACTGTCTGAACAAGCCACGTGAGCGAGCGTGTCGACCGAGGCCAGGATTTACAATTGATATCACAGTAATGCCGCATAAAATAAATACAATATTCTTGTAAAAGTACTGCATATGAATGCGTTTTGAAAACAGGCGGATCATGAAAATTCCCTCAATAACATTACTGAAACACAAAATTATAATAATCTTATACTCCCTCCTGTAAGTAGCCAGTGATAATAATCATAGGAAAGAAATAAATTAGAAGAGAAAGACAGACAAATAACATAAATAGGAAGGCGCTCTCATAAGCATATATATAAATTCGTTTTACCTCCATATCTTGTAAGTCTCCGTGGTGTAGTGGATAGCATGACTGCCTCTTAATCAGTAGACTCGGGTTCAAATCCTGACGGAGACTAACTCACAACACTTTTAATATCATTTTCAAACGTTACATTTTTAAGATGTTATTTTCAGCGAAATTGTTACCATACACGATCGCCTACAAAAATGTCAGACTGTGAACGGGGTTCTTCTCTACTTGCCAATGAATATTACATTTCACTTGCCACTCACGAATGCTTCGGAAAAACGCCTTTCTCACTCCATACATTTGCTTTCCTCGAGTTAGTAAAGTGCAAATGGGAAGTTGCATTTTTGTATAACGTGTATTTGTATAGAAAAATAAATTGGAATGTATATGGAAAGATATTGATTTTATAATGAACATAAATTTATTTAAATCTTACGCGTCAAATCAGTACACACCCAAAATTTGTTCTCGATAATATAGCTTAGTTAATTTCGCTGTTTATACACGAAACATGGTAATTGTAATTTCATCTAGAGTTCAAGCTTAAAGCAACCGGGTTCATAGTTGGATATTCAGCCATGGATCATATCAAAATTATTAACCAGTGTATTGTGAAAACTGCTGAATTCAATACAGTTTTTGTAGGTTACGATAAGACCTGTGACTAAGTTTATGAGGCAATCCTACTTTTAGCGAGCTAGTAAAGCGTACACAAATACATATTAGTGAGAATTTTTACACAGAAACAAAGCAGTAACATGATTATTGTTATCATGATTATTATCATTTTGGCAATAGCAAATTACAGAAAATATTATGGTGATGATATAAACAGTATTTTTTGGACAATTACAATTATTTTTATAATTGTGAGGGAGACTGAAAAGAAAGAGATTGAAAGACATTCGTCCTTTTTGTTTTGTTTTTCATGGTAGATTTGAAACAATTCACGATTTAATTTCCACTGTGGCTTTTACTATTCCATCTTTGTATAAAGGAGAATAGACTAAAATATAGACATCATAAAAGGGACGCGAGGCAAAGAGACAGATAGACAGGCAGACAGACAGAGATGGAAGAACGAGGGAGATGAAATGTTTTTATATTTCAAAGGATACATTTTTCTTAAATAGTTATGTAGTGGATAGCATGTCTGCCTCTGAAACAGTAGACTCGGTTTCAAATCTTTATGTGGACTATTAATCTACCTTTTTCACACCAATATTTTTACTGCAAACAGTTATTACTATGCACTCACTACTATTATTACTATGCGTAATCGTTATAGAATAGTACCAGACTGTGAACAAGGTGCTGTCGACCGTTATGTTTTTGGTTCCTACAAATGCTCTTCTCAATTCGTTATTTAGCTTTCATCTATTAACTACAGTACATTTGGGAAATATCACTTCTCTGTTATATGCGAATTTCTCTAAAATAAGCGATGGCAACTTGCATTAAGACATGAAAATTTATAATTAAACCAACTTGGAATTTCATTATGTCTACATCGGCGCGCACAGGTTGAGGACACTTACTCGCAAACATCTAAGGAGTGCTAATCACCTAATCTTAATTTGGAACGTGTCACGTGGTATATCATTTCACCCGGAAGGAGTTTATTTTGTGTACACACGCAACATGGTAACTGTAATTTTATCAATAGTTCAAGGTGAAAGCAAACCACGCACACAATAGGGTTCATAAACACTATAGGTTTCGTAGGCTATGATAAGACCTGTGGCGAAGTGCAAGAGAAATTCTGCATTCAGTGAAATAGCAGGGCGTTCGCGAATATATATGAGTGAGAATTTTTACAAAGCCTAACAACAGCAGTATCATCATAAGTGTTATTATAATTATTGGCATTAAGATAATGGCAAGTTATAATAATTATTAATATATATATAACATTTGTTAGACAATCATCTTCATTATAAGGGAGGAGAGAGAGAGGGAAGAGAAAGAGAATAAAAGAGAGAAAGGGAAGAGAAAGAGAATAACAGATAGAGAGTGAGGGAAGAGAAAGTGAGAGAAAGAACAGACATTTGTCATTTCCAAAGTATTTCATGGTGTATCAAATTTGTTCACATTAACATACCCTTGCAGACTCAAAACATGCTACGTGAACAAGCGTGTTGACCAAGGTCAGGATTTACAACTGATATCAAAGTAATTCCGCAAAAGAATAAGACAACATTCTTGTAAAAGTACTGAATATGAGAGAGTGTTTTGAAATCGGGCGGATAATGAAAATTCCCCTAATAACTTTACTGAAAAACAAAATTAGAATCTTATACTCCTGTAATGACCCAGTGATAATTTTCATATGAATGAAAGAAAAGGATAAACAACATAGGAAATAGGTAAGTGTTCCTATATGAATATATAAAGGTTTGTTTAATTGTTACCAGCTAAGTCTCCGTGGTGTAGTGGATAGCATGACTGCCTCTTAATCAGTAGACTCGGGTTCAAATCCTGACGGAGACTAACAGACAAATACTTTTTAAATTATTTTCGAACTCATATTACATTAAGATTTTATTTTCAGTGTAAATATTATTGTACTATAATCGTCTATAAAATGTCAGACAATGGAAGGGATTCTTCTCTACTTACCACTGAATGTTTAATTTCACTTGCCATTCACGAATGCTACGGAAAAACGTTCTCACTTCATATTTTAGCTTACATTGAGTTACTAAGCATTATTGTATAAGG
This sequence comes from Penaeus vannamei, assembly GCF_042767895.1. Classification (NCBI taxonomy): domain Eukaryota; kingdom Metazoa; phylum Arthropoda; class Malacostraca; order Decapoda; family Penaeidae; genus Penaeus; species Penaeus vannamei. Next base: position 32,156,017 of record NC_091560.1, read on the forward strand.
TGTATTTTATAGGATGACCGGATCGGCGCGTCACAGGTTGAACACATGACCGGAAAAAAAGATTTGCTAATCACCTAACTTTACTTAGGAAAGTTCCAATCTCCATATTAGTACACCTAGAAGTTGTCCTCGATAATACAAGTTTATTTCACTGTGTACATACGAAGCATGGTAATGGTATTTTATTTTATGTTCACTATTAACCTCAATATTGTTTATTAGTTTTTGTGGTGTAATGGATAGCATGACTGTCTCCTAATCAGTAGACGGGTTCAAATCCTGACGGAAACTATGGATGTTCTCTTTAAAATTTTCAAATCAATATTTTCTCTGCATACATTTTATTGCTTTCATAATCACTGTTGTTATTAATGTTCGTAATTGTTCCAGAATAGTGCCAGACTATGAACAGGGACTATGAGCTTACCTTCTAGCGTTATAGTTTACTGTTCCTGCCCACGAATGATAGAGAAAAATGCTTTTCTCAATTCCTATTTGATCTTTGATCTACACTAATGTTGGAAATTGACATTATTGTATTAGATGTAAATTTCTCTAATAAGAGCGATGGAAATGTATATTAAGACATATCAATTAGCTTTGTTGGAGTTAGATTACGTCTGCCACAAGTTGAGGACACTTCCCCGTAAACATTTCAGGAGTGCTAATCACCTAATCTTAATTTGGAAAGTCTCGCATATCAATACATCCAGGATATAAACCATACTCATTTTCCCTGTGTACACACGGAGCTTGGTAATTATAATTTTACTTCGACTTAAATCAAATCCGGATCGGCGCGTCACAAGTGGAACACACCGACCGGAAAAAAGGTTTGCTAATCACCTAATCTTAATCTGGAAAGTTACAAACACCATATCAGTACACCCAGAAGTTGCCCTCAATTATATAGCATAGTTAATGTTATCTAGAGTTCAAGCTGGAACAATCAGGTTCATATTGGATACTGGATCATATCCACTACATTGACCAGTGTATTGAGAGAACCAATGAATTCAGTAGAACACTAGTTTTTGTAGGTTGTGATATGACCCATGACAGTGCAAGAGGCAATTGTTCTTCCAGTGAGCTAGTAAGGCGTACACGAATACATATTAGTGAGGATTTTTACAAAGAGGGACAACAGCAGTAACATTATTGTTATCATGATTATAGTCATTACGGCAATAGCAAATTGCGATAACGATAATGATAATAATATGAACAATATTTTTTGACAATTATGATTACTGAAGAGGGAGACGGAAAAGAAAGATAATGAAAGACATTTAACGTAATCTTTTCTATAGTTAATCTGAAACACTTCAAACAACGGGGTTCTTCTCTACTTACCACTGAATGTTTCATTTCACTTGCCACTCATGCTTTGCTTGAGTTACTATAGTACGAATGGAACGTTACATTTTTTGCATAACGTGCACTTGTATAGAATGATAAATGGAAAGATATCTATTTATAATGAACCTAAATTTGTTTAAATTAGGTCCAGATCGGCACGTCACAGGTTGAAGACACCAACCGAAAAAATAAGGTTTGCTAATCACCTAATCTTAATCTGGAAAGTTACAAACACCATATCAGTACACCCAGTTGTCCTCGATTATATAGCATAGTTAATGCTATATAATCGGGTTCATATTGGGTATAAATAACTATAATGATAATAATATGAACAATATTTTTTGACAATTATGATTACTGAAGAGGGAGACGGAAAAGTAAGATAATGAAAGTTGAAACTTTCCTAAGTAAAGCTAGGTGATTAGCAAACTTTTTTTTCGGTTATGTGTTCAATCTGTGACGCGCCAATCTGGTCATTTTTTTAAAAATACACCTTATAATAAAATGCTTAGTAACTCAAGGTAAGCTAAAATATGGAGTGAGAACGTTTTTCCGTAGCATTCGTGAATGGCAAGTGAAATGAAACATTCAGTGGTAAGCAGAGAAGAACCTCTTCCACTGCCTGACATTTTATAGACGATTATGTCACAATAACATTTGCACTGAAAATAAAATCTAAAAAATATGAGTTCGAAAATAATAATAATAAAAAAAAGGAAATGAGTATGTCTCCGTCAGGGTTTGAACCCGAGTCTACTGATTAAGAGGCAGTCATGCTATCCACTACACCACGGAGACTTAAATGATGAAAGTTAAACGAATTTAAATATGCATATAGAAACGCCTACTTATTTCCTATGTTTGTCCTTTTCTTTCTTTCCTATGAAAATTATCACTGGGTCATTACAAGAGTACAAAATTATAATTTTGTTTTTCAGTGAAGTTATTTGGGGAATTTTCATGATCCGCCCGTTTTCAAAACGCATTCATATTCAGTCCTTTTACAAGAATGTTGTCTTATTCTTTTGCGGAATTACTTTGGTATCAGTTGCAAATCCTGGCCTAGGTCAAGACGCTAGTTCACGTGGCGTGTTTTGAGTCTGCAAGGGTTTGTTAATGTGAACAAATTTGATACACAATAAAAATTCTCTGGTAATTACAAACGTCTGTTCTTTCTCTCACTTTCTCTTTCCTTTTTCTCACTTTCTCTTCCCTCCCTCTCTCCTCCCTTATAATGAAGATAATTGTCTAACAAATGTTATATATATAACAATTATTATAACTTGCCATTATCTTATTGCCAATCATTATAACAACACTTATGATGATACTGCTGTTGTTCCGCTTTGTAAAAATTCTCACTCATATATATTCGCGAACGCCCTGCTATTTCACTGAATGCAGAATTTCTCTTGCACTTCGCCACAGGTCTTATCATAGCCTACGAAACCTATACAGTGTTTATGAACCCTATTGTGTGCGTGGTTTGCTTTCACCTTGAACTATTGATAAAATTACAGTTACCACGTTGCGTGTGTACACAAAATAAACTCCTTCCGGGTGAAATGATATACCACGTGACACGTTCCTAATTAAGATTAGGTGATTAGCATTCCTTAGATGTTTATATTGTGGCGAAACTTAATTGAATTTCTATTAATGCAAATAGCAGCGCCTACCTGTCTCTTTTTTAACTTTGTGTTTCAGTAATATAATTAAAATAATTCTCATGATCCGTCTGACATGTTCCAGAGTGATTAGGAAAGTGATAATTCACAAATGTACTGTAGTTACTAGATGAAAGCTAAACTACGGATTGAGAAGACCATTTGTGGGTAGCAACAACAAAATATAACCTCCGACAGTACCTTGTTCACAGTCTAATACTATTCTGTTACGATTATGCATAGCAATAATAGTAGTGATTCTAAAAGTAATAAATGTAGGCTGTAAATATATGGGTGAGAAAAAAATTGTAGATCAATAGTCCCCATCACGTTTTGAACCCGAGTCTACTGTTTCAGAGGTAGTCATGGTATTCACTCCATAACAAGAACTAATATTTTAGAAGAAAAAAAATCCTCTGAAATAATATTAACTGCACCTATCTTGTTCTTATATCTCTGTTTGTCTGTCTCTCGTCCCTTTTATGATGTCTATATTTAAGTCTGTTCTCATTTACACAAAGATGGAAAGCTAACAGTCACAATAAGAATTTAAACTGAATCGTGAATTGTTTCAAATTAACTCTGGAAAAGAATACAATAAGGACGAATGTCTTTCTTTTCCGCTTCGCACTCACTGAAAGTAGAGTTGCCACGTACACTTAATAATAGATCTTATTGTAATCTACAAAAACTGTAGTTCTACTAAATTCAGTGATTTCTCAATACACTGGCTAATGGTGTGGGTATGATCCATTCCTGTATATCCAACTGCGAACCCGGTTGCCTTCAGCTTCAACTTAGAATTACCATGTTTCGTGTGTACACAGCGAAATTAACTAAGCTATTTCATCGAGGACAACTCTTTCTGGGTGCAGTGATATGGCGGCTGAGACTTTCCAAATGAAGATTAGGTGATTAGCAATCCTTTATTCTGGCCGGTATCTTCAACCTGTGACGCGCCGATCAGGATATGATTTAAACGAATTTAGGTTAATTACAACTAAATGTTTTTGAATAGCACGTTGGACAAAAATGCAAATTCCCAGTTGCACTAAAGTAACTTGAGGGAAGCTAATATTTGAAGTAAGAAGAACGTTTTTCCGTAGTATTCGTGAGTGACAAGTGAAATAAAACATTCAGTGGTAAGTCGAGAAGAACCTCTTCCACTGTCTGACATTTTATAGACGATTAATTAATAATCACAATAACGATTGTCACAATAACATTTGCACTGAAAATAAAATCTTAAAAATATAATATGAATTCGACAATAATTTAAAAAGTAGCTTCGTATGAGTCTCCGTCAGGATTTGAACCCGAGTCTACTGATTAAGAGGCAGTCATGCTATCCACTACACCACAGAGACTTGGATGATACCTATTAAACGAAATATTGTATATGCATATAGGAACGCCTACCTATTTCCTATGTGGTTTGTCCTTTTCTTTCCTATGAAAATTATCACTGGGTCATTACAAGAGTACTAAATTACAATTTTGTGTTTCAGTATTTGGGGAATTTTCATGATCCGCCCGTTTTCAAAACGCATTCACATATTCCGTATTTTTACAAGAATGTTGTCTTATTCTTTAGCGGAATTACTTTGGTATCAGTTGTAAATCCTGGCCTTGGTCATGACGCTAGTTCACGTGGCGTGTTTTGAGTCTGAAAGGGTATGTTAATGTGAACAAATTTGATACACCATAAAATACTTTGGAAATGAGAACTGTCTGTTCTTTCTCTCACTTTCTCTTCCCTCTCTCTCTCCTCCCTTATAATGAAAATAATTGTCTAACAAATGTTATATATACAACAATTATTATTATAACTTGCCATTATCTTTATGACAAGCATTATAATACTTATGATACTGCTGTTGTTCGCTTTTGTAAAAATTCTCACTCATATATATTCGCGAACGCCCTGCTATTTCACTGAATGCAGAATTTCTCTTGCACTTCGCCACAGGTCTTATCATAGCCTACGAAACCTATACAGTGTTTATGAACCCTATTGTGTGCGTGGTTTGCTTTCACCTTGAACTTTTGATAAAATTCCAGTTACCACGTTGCGTGTGTACACAAAATAAGTTCCTTCCGGGTGAAATGATATACCACGTGACACGTTCCTAATTAAGATTAGGTGATTAGCACTCCTTAGATGTTTGCGAGTAAGTGTCCTCAACCTGTGCGCGCCGATGCAGACATAATGAAATTCCAAGTTTGTTTAATTATAAATTGTCATGTTTTAATGCAAGTTGCCATTGTTTATTTTAGAGAAATTCGCATATAATAGAAAAGTGATATTTCCCAAATGTACTGTAGTTAATAGATGAAAGCTAAAAATCGAATTGAGGAGAGTGTTTGTAGGAACCAAAAACATAAACGGTCGACAGCACCTTGTTCACAGTCTGGTACTATTCAATAACGATTACACATGGTAATAATAGTAGTGAGTGCATAGTAATGTATGCAGTAAACATATTGATGTAAAAAAAGGTATATTAATAGTCCACATAAAGATTTGAAACCGAGTCGACTGTCTCAGAGGCAGACATGCTATCCACTACATAACTATTTAAGAAGAATGTATCCTTTGAAATATAAAAACATTTCATCTCCCTCGTTCTTTCATCTCTGTCTGTCTGCCTGTCTGTCTCTTTGCCTCGCGTCCCTTTTATGATGTCTATATTTTAGTCTATTCTCCTTTATACAAAGATGGAATGGTAAAAGCCGCAATGGAAATTAAATCGTGAATTGTTTTAAATCTAACATGAAAAACAAAACAAAAAGAACGAATTTCTTTCAATCTCTCTCTTTTCAGTCTCCCTCTTCATTATAAAAATAGTTGTAATTGTCAAAAATTACTGTTCATATTATCACCATAATATTTACTGTAATTTGCTATTGCCATAATGATAATAATCATGATAATAATAATGTTACTGCTGTTGTCTCTGTAAAAATTCTCACTAATATGTATTCGTGTACGATTTACTAGCTCACTGGAAGTAGAATTGCTTCATAAGCTTCATAGGTCTCGTCGTAACCTACAAAAACTGTATTGAATTCAGTAGTTTTCTCAATACACTGGTTAAAGAATATATATATATATATATATATATATATATATATATATATATATATATAACATTTCCTACACTACGTTGATATTATATGTAAATACAGGTCTTCTGCCTAGGTCAAGAATCTAGTTCAAACTTGCATGAAAATTAGCAAAACGAGTGTCTAAATAACTAAATAACAGCACCTACTTCTTTCCTATGTTGTTTGTCTCTTTTTTCTTCCTTATGCTATCACTAGTTCATTACAAGAGGAAGTACAATATTATCTTCACTTTGTGTTTCAGTAATGTTATCAAGATAATTTTCATGATCCGTCTGACACGTTCCTAATTAAGATTAGGTGATTAGCACTCCTTAGATGTTTGCGGGTAAGTGTCCTCAACCTGTGCCCGCCGATGCAGATATAATAAAAAAGTTAGGTTAATTATAAGTAAAACTGTTTCTTACTCTTAGTCATACGTCTTATTGAAACCTACAAAAAACCGAATTGAATTCAGTGGTTTTCTCAATACACTTGTTTTTGGTGTGGATATGATCTTTGGCTGAATATCCTACCATGAACCCGGTTGCTTTCAGCTTGAACTCTCGTTACAATTACGATTACCATGTTTCGTGTGTACGTAGCGAAATTATTAAATATATTATCGAGGGCAACTTGTGTGTGTACTAATATGGAGTCTGAGTCGAAATGAGGATTAGGTGATTAGCAAACCTTTATTTCTGGTCGGTGTCTTCAACCTGTGACGCGCCGGTCCGGACATTAACGAATTTAGGTTAATTATCTTATCTTTCAATAAACATTCCGATTTATGATTCTCTACAAATAACCATGTTATACAAAAATGCAAATTCCCAGTTGTGCTATAGTAACTCGAGGAAGGGCGTTTTCCGTAGCATTCGTGAGTGGCAACTGAAATAAAACTTTCAGTGTTAAATAGAGAAGAATCCCTTCCACTGCCTGACATTTTATAGACGATCATGTATGGTAACAATGGCACTGAAAATAAAATCTTAATCATATAATGTTTGAAAATAATTTTAAAAATATATGAATGTTAGTCTCCATCAGGATTTGAACCCGAGTCTACTGATTAAGAGGCAGCCATGCTATCCACTACACCACGGAAACTTAAAGCATCCGGGTTCATAGTTGGATATTTATCCATGGATCATATCAAAACTATTAACAGTGTATTGTGAAAACTACTGAATTCAATACAGTTTTTGTAAGTTACGACAAGACCTATGACTAAGTTTATGAGGCAATTGTACTTCCAATGAACTAGGCAATCCTACTTTTAGCGAGCTAGTAAAGCGCACAAGAATACATATTAGTGAGAATTTTTACAGAGACAACAGCAGTAACATTATTATTATCATGATTATTATCATTATGGCAATAGCAAATTACAGTAAATATTATGGTGATAATATGAACAATATTTTTTCACAATTACAATTATTTTGTTAATGAAGATGGAGACTGAAAAGAAAGAATGAAAGACATTCGTCCTTCTTGTTTTGTTTTGTTTTTCATGGAAGACAATTCACGATTTAATTTCCATTGTGGCTTTTACTTTTCCATCTTTGTATAAAGGAGAATAGACTAAAATATAGACATCATAAAAGGGACGCGAGGTAAACAGACAGATAGACAGGCAGACAGACAGACAGAGATGGAAGAACGAGGGAGATGAAATGTTTTTATATTTCAAAGGATACATGTTTCTTAAATAGTTCGTGTTATGTAGTGGATAGCATGTCTGCCTCTGAAACAGTAGACTCGGTTTCAAATCCTGATGTGGACTATTAATCTACCTTTTTTCACACCAATATTTTCACTGCATACATTTATTACTTTTATAACCCCTACTATTATTACTATGCGTAATCGTTATAGAATAGTACCAGAGTGTGAACAGGGTGCTGTCGACTGTTATATTTTTTTGGTACCTACAAATACTCTTCTCAATTCGATTTTTAGCTTTCATATATTAACTACAGTACATTTGGGAAAAATCACTTTTCTATTATATGCTAATTTCTCTAAAATAAGCGATGGGAACTTGCATTAAAACATGACAATTTATAATTAAACTAACTTGGAATTTCATTATGTCGGCATCGGCGCGTACAGGTTGAGGACACTTACTCGCAAACATCTAAGGAGTGCTAATCACCTAATCTTAATTAGGAACGTGTCACGTGGTATATCATTTCACCCAGAAGGAGTTTATTTTGTGTACACACGCAACATGGTAAATGGAATTTATCTATAGTTCAAGGTGAAAGCAAACCACGCATACAATAGGGTTCATAAACACTGTATAGGTTTCGTAGGCTATGATAAGACCTGTGGCGAAGTGCAAGAGAAATTCTGCATTCAGTGAAATAGCAGAGCGTTCGCGAATATATATGAGTGAGAATTTTTACAAAGCGGAACAACAACAATATAATCATAAGTGTTGTTATAATGATTGGCATTAAGATAATGGCGTTTTAATAATAATTGTTGTATATAGAACATTTGTTTGACAAAGTGAGAAAAAGGGAAGAGAAAGGATAGACGTTTATTACCAAAGTATATTTATGGTGTATCAAATTTGTTCACATTAACATACCCTTGCAGACTCAAAACACGCCACGTGAACTAGCGTCTTGACCTAGGCCAGGATTTACAACTGATACCAAAGTAATTCCGCAAAAGAATAAGACAACATTCTTGTAAAAGGACTGGATATGAATGCGTTTTGAAAACGGGCGGATCATGAAAATCCCCATAATAACTTTACTGAAAAACAAAATTATAATCTTGTACTCTTGTAATGACCCAGTGATAATTTTCATATGTAAGAAAGAAAAGGATAAACAACATAGGAAATAGGTAGGCGTTCCTATATGGATATAAAAAAATTCGTTTAATTATTACCATCTAAGTTTCCGTGGTGTAGTGGATAGCATGACTGCCTCTTAATCAGTAGACTCGGGTTCAAATCCTGACGGAGACTAACACACATATACTTTTTAAATTATTTTTGAACTCATATTTTCAAGATTTAATTTTCAGTGCAAATGTTGTTGTGACATAATCGTCTATAAAATGTCAGACAGTGGAAGAGGTTTTCTAATTACTGAATGCTTCATTTCACTTGCCACTCACGAATGCTTCGGAAAAACGCTCTTCTCACTCCAAATTTTAGCTTCC
>NC_091560.1:32165836-32204592 GCF_042767895.1 Penaeus vannamei
CTCCTAGGGGGGTGTTAAAATAGTCACCGGGGGAAAATATTCCCCAAAAAAAAAGTAAGGTCAACTTCTCAAAAATGGCTTCGCATATAATAGAAAAAGAAAATTCTATTCAAACATAAAAATCAGAATGGCGATGTTTTTTTTGGATTTTTAAAAAATTTTTTAAAAAAATGGTCAATGTAGGCCTATAGACCCCCTTTCCCCTGCCACCTTTTCCGCACTATACGTAAGATTTTGAGAAACCGTTACGTGCTGGCAATGTCCGCAAGACTTCGGAAGGGTAGATGATAGAGGTTTAAAATGGTGTAGGAAGACTAATCTTATCCCTTTTTTTGTTGATATCAAGATCCCCCTTTGGGGAAAAGATGAGAAAAAAAAGGGGGATATGGGGGAACCCCCAGCGTTTGGGGGTGGGTAAAAGGGGATTCCGGGCCCCCCATATGTCCAAAATTAAATATTATGGCTCATTTTGAAAAAAAATAAAATATCTACAACGTGATGGGGGCGTTTTCGTTTTTTTTGCCGTACTTTTTAAAAAAATGGTCAATGTAAGAAAATTTTTGCCTTGTTTTTTGTCTTTGAAGTCCCCAACAAAAAAAATTAAAAAAATAAGAAAAAATAAAAAAAACGCTCTCGATCTTTTTTAAAAAAGGTGTTCTGTGCAAAGATAAAATTTTTAAAAAGTAATTTTTTGTTTTTTGAAGTCTAAATTTTTCCCCCAGGTGCTTTTTTTAAAAAGGGCGTTTCGTTTTTTTTTTTGACTTAATTTTAAATTTTTCGGGCGTTTTTTAAAAAAACCCCCCCGGGGAAGGGGGGGGCCCCAAATAAAAGGGGGGTGAGTTTTTTAAAACCGATAAAAAAAACCAAAAAAAAAGAAGACCCCCCCCCTTAAATAAAAGTAAACCCCCGGGGATCGGCGGGGTTCTTTAAAAAACCCCGGGCGAAACCTTTTTTTAATCCCAAACAAAAATTTGGGGAAAATTTTAAAACCCCCAAACCCAAAATCCCAGATGTTTCCTTTTTAAAAAAAAAAAATTTTCCCCAAAAAGGGCCCAGGGTTGTAATTTTACATAGTTCAATAAAAAGAAAACCCGGTTAAAAATTTTTTTGGGGAACAACAGCAGTATTTTTGGGATTCCTTTTAAAAATTTGATTATGTAAGGGGAAATTTTTGATTTATTAATTTTAAAGGACTTTGTTAAACTTTTTTTTTTAATGTTTAAAAAAAAGGGAAAAAATTTTTAAAAACGTTCGTATTCCCAATATTCAGGGGAAAAAAATTTTCATTTTTTTTACAGTTTGTAAAACGGGCCCCGGAACTAGCCCGTTGACCTATGCCGGGAATTAATTAGTTGAAAAAAAAAATTAATCCCGGGGAAAAGATAAATGCAATATTAAAAATTTAATAATACAGAATATGAATGCGTTTTGAGAACAGGCGGATCAGGGCATTCCCAAATTTAAATTACTGAAAAAAAACAAATTATAATTTTGCACTCCCTTTCCCGTAAAAACCCAAAGATAATTTTTTAGAAAAAAAAAAAGAAAAAAAAAAAACAAACTTTAAAAATTTTTTTTTCCAAATATATTTATATACAAATTGTTTCACTCTCACATCAATTAAGTCTCCGTGGTGTAGTGGATAGCATGGCTGCCTCTTAATTAGCAGACTCGGGTTCAACTGATGGAGACTAACATAATTATTTTTTTATCATTTTCAAACATTATATAAATAAGATTTTATTTTCAGTGCCATTGTTACCATACATGATCGTCTATGGTAAATACCAGACAGTGGTGAGTGACTTTCTCATTTACCTCTGAAAGTTTTATTTCAGTTGCCACTCACGAATGCTGCTTGTTCGCCTCTCTCGAGTTACTATAGCACAACTTGGGAATTCGCATTTTTGTTAACATGTTGTTATTTGTATAGAATAATAATCACCGAATGTTTATTGAAAGATAAGATAATTAACCTAAATTGTTAATAACTGACCTGGCGCGTCACAGGATGAAGACACTGACCAGAAATAAAGCTTTCATAATCACCTAATCCTAATTTCGACCCAGACTCATTAGTACACAAGTTGCCTCCTTTGAACATATTTAATACCTCGCTACGCCGCCACAAGTCACTGCTGCGCTTTACGTAATCAAATGGAAATTAGAGTTCTGGTTGTGAGTTAAAACGGGTTCATGGTTGGATATTCAGCCAAAGACGGTATCCACACTAAAACAAGTGTATTGAGAAAACTACCTGAATTCACTTATACACTACGGTTTTGTAGGTTTCAGAAGACGGAAGACTTGTGAGTAAGAAACAATTTTAATGTATAATTAACTTAAGTTTTTTATTATATCTGCATCGAGTATACAGGTTGAGGGTGTCCACCCAAAACATCAAGAGTGCTAATCACCTAACTTAATTTGAACCGTGTCACACGATCATGAAAATTATCTTGATAACATTACTGGAAACACAAAGTGAAGATATTGTACTTCCACTTGTAATGAACCAGTGATAGTATAAGCAAGAAAAAAGAGACAAACAACATAGGAAAGAAGTAGAGGTTGTTATTTAGTTATATAGACACTCTATTTTGGCTCATTTTCATGCAAGTTTAAACTAGATTCTTGACCTAGGGCAGAAGACCAGTAAGTATTTACATTTGGATATCAACGTAGTGCAGAAATAATATATATATATATATATATATATATATATATATATATATATATATATATATATATATATATATATATATATCTTTAATTCAGTGTACAGTTTTTGTAGGTTACGATGTTATCTATGACTAAGTTTATGAAGCTACCCTATCAGTGAGCTAAAATCGTAATGTTGGCATATTATGAATTTTTACAGTAGGACAACAGTAACATTATTATTATCATGATTATTATAATTACGACAATAGTAAATTACAGTAAATATTACAAGTATATTAAAATAATAATTTCCTTTAGACAATTACAACTATTCTATAATGGAAGAGGGAGAATTTGAAAAAGAGAGATTGAAAGAAATTCGTCCTTCTTGTTAGTTGATTTGAAACAATTCACGATTGAATTTTATTGTGGCTTTTACTTATTCATCTTTGTATAAAGGAGAATAGACTAAAATATAGACATCATAAAAGGGACGCGAGAAAGAGACAGATAGACAGGCAGACAGACAGAGATGGAGAAGAACGAGGGAGATGAAATGTTTTTATATTTCAAAGGATACATTTTCTTTAACAGTTCGTGTATAGTGGATAGCATGTCTACTTCTGAAACAGTAGACTCGGTTTCAAATCCTTATGTGGACTATTAATCTACCTTTTTTCACACCAATATTTTTACTGCATACATTACTATGCACTGACTACTATTATTACTATGCAATGCTATAGCCATACAAGACTGTGAACAGGGTGCTGCCGACCGTGTATGTTTTTGGTTCCTACAAATAATGTTCTTCAATTCGATTTTTTGCTTTCGTCTATTAACTACTGTACATTTGGGAAATATCACTTTTCTATTATATGCAATTTCTACATAAATAAAAACGATGGTACTTCTTGTATTAATACTTGACAATTTATAATTCAACTTACTTGAATTTCATTATGTCTACATCGGCGCGCACAGGTTGAGGACACTTACTCGCAAACATCTAAGGAGTGCTAATCACCTAATCTTAATTAGGAACGTCACGTGGTATATCATTTCACCCGGAAGGAGTTATTTTGTGTACACACGCAACGTGGTAACTGTAATTTATCTAATAGTTCAAGGTGAAAGCAAACCACGCACACAATAATAGGTCTCATAAACACTATAGGTTTCGTAGGCTATGATAAGACCGGTGAGTGAAGTGCAAGAAAATTCTGTATTCAGTGAAATAAAGTAAGGTAGCTTTCTGAATGATATATGGAGTGAGAATTTTTACAAAGTTAAACAAGAGCAGTATCATCATAAGCAAGTACATATAATTATTGGCATTAAGATACTGGCAATACAGCACATTTGTTAGATAATTATATTCATTATAAGGGAGGAGAGAGGAAGAGAAAGAGAATAAAAGAGAGAGGGAGGGAAGAGAGCGAGAAAAAAGGAAGAGAAAGAGAGAGAAAGAAGACGTTTGTAATTACTAAAGAATTTTTTATGGTGTATCAAATATGTTCACATTAAATATACCCTAGGTAGATCTAAAAAACACGCTCACGTGAATATGTGTTGACCTGAGTTTTATTTTCATAACTGATACCAGCACCTACAAAAGAATAAGACAACATTCTTGTAAAAGGACTGAATATGAATGCGTTTTTGAAAACGGGCGGATCATGAAACTGCCCTAATAACCTTACTGTTGTTTTAAATTTATAATCTATACTCGCAATGATCCAGTGATAATTTTAATATGAAAGAAAGAAAAGATAAACAATATAGGAAAATAGGTAAGAACGTTTTATATGGATATATATAGGTTTGTTTATGCTACCATCTAAGTCTCCGTGGTGGTGATGTTATGACTGGGCTCGCAATCAGAGAGACTCGTCCAACTTTGAATGAATGAGACTAACACACATACACTTTTAAAGTATTTTCGAACTCATATTACATTTAAGATTTTATTTTGTGTAAATATTATTGTGACATAATCGTCTATAAAACGTCAAAGATGACAATTGGAAGGGATTCTTCTCTACTTACCACTGAATGCTTGTTTACCTACATTCACGAATGCGACGGAAAAAACGTTCACCCATATTTTAGCTTGCCTTGAGTTACTAAGCATTTTTTTGTATAAGGTGTATTTTTATACAATGACCGGATCGGCGCGTCACAGACGAACACATAAATTGAAAAAGTAAGCATTGTTAATCTAACTTTACTTTGGGAAAGTTTCAATCTCCATATTAGTACACCTAGAAGTTGTCCTCGATAATACAAGTTTAATTTCGCTGTGCACATACGGAAGCATGGTAATGGAATTTTATTTTATGTACACCATTAACTACAATATAGTTTAGTACTTTTTGTGGTAATGAGCAAAGCATCATTCCTAATCAGTAGACTCGTCTAAATCCTTGACGGAAGCTAACAGATGCTTTCTTAAAATTTTCAAATCAATATTTTCTGCATACATTTTATTGCTTTCATAAATCACTGTTGTTATTAATGCTCGTAATTGTTCCAGAATAGTGCCACACTATTAACAGGGACTATGAGCTTACCTTCTAGCGTTATGTTTACTGTTGCTGCCCACGAATGTAAGATAGACAGAAAAATGCTTTTCTCAATCTTCATTTGATCTTGATCAGTAACCACATCAATGTTGAGAATTGATACATTATTGTATTAGATGTAAATTTCCATAATAAGAGCGATGAAATGTATATTATGGGTAATATCATTTAGCTTTGTTGAAATTAGATTACGTCTGCCACAAGTTGAGGACACTTCCTGCAAACATATCAGGAGTGCTAATCACCTAATCCTAATTTGGAAAGTCTCGCATATCAGCATCCAGAAGGATATTATAAAAACATACCATTTTCCTGTGTACACACGGAGCTTGGCAATTATAATTTACTTTGACTTATCAAACTCGATCGGTGTCACAAGGGAACACACCGACCGGAAAAAGGGTTTATACAATCACCTAATTGAATTGAAAGCTACAAACACTCATCAGTACACCCAGAAGTTGCCCTGGATTATATATAAGATAAGCATACTACAGTATCAGAGTCTGCTTGAAGCAATCGGGCCCCATATTGATATCTAGCCATGTATCAGATCCCATCATAACTACTAGTGTATTGAGAGAACCAATAAATTCAGTAGAACACTAGCTTTTGTAGGCTATGATATGACCCATGACAGTGCAAGAGGCAATTGTTCTCTTCCAATGAGAGCTAGTAAAGCGTGCAGAAGATATATTAGTGAGGATTTTTACAATAGAGGGACAACAGCATTAACATTATTGTTATCAAGGATTATAATCATTACTGCAATAGCAAATTGTAAAAACTATAATGATAATATGAACAATATTTTGATAATAATTATGATAACTGAAGAGGGACGAAAAGAAAGATAGCAATGAAAGACATTTAACGTAATCTTTTCTATAGTTAATTGAAACATCACAACAACGGGGTTTTTCTCTACTTACCACTGAATGTTTGATTTCACTTGCCACTCACGAATGCTACTGCAAAAACGCTCTTCACTCACCTTTGCTTTGCTCGAGTTACTATAGTACAAATGGGAAGTTACATTTTCATAACGTGCACTTGAACAGAATGATAAATGGAAAGATATCTATTTATAATGAACCGTAAATTTGTTTAAATTAGGTCCGATCGGCGCGTCACAGGTTGAGCATGGTCGACTGAAAAAAGTGTCAAGACCACCAATCCACAATTCAGATGCCCTTAAACGCCATCTTCATACACCTGCAGTTGTCCTCGATAATATAGTTTAGTTAATTCTGCTGTGTGCACACGAAACATGGTAGTTGTATCTTTATTCTAGAGTTCAAGCTGAAAGCAACAGGGTCTGTCTGTTTGAAATTCGCCATACAGATATCAAATAAAAAACTACTGTAACTAGGCATATTGAGAGTAAACTGCTGAATTCAATACAGTTTTTGTAGTGTAAAAGCCAATTCTACTTTTAGTGAGCTAGTAAAGCGTATACGAATACTTAATAGTGAGACTTTTTACACAAAGACAGCGAAGAGTAACATTATTATTATCAAGGATTATTACTCTATTACGCAATAGCAAATTACAGTAACTATTATGAGATGATGAGAAACAGTATTTTTTGACAATTACAGCGCTTTATAATGAAGAGGGAGACTTGAAAAAGAGAGAGAAATCTAGAAAAAGATGCTATCTGTCCTTTTGTTTTGTTTTGTTTTCACAGTAGATTTTAAACAGTTCGATTTATTTCCATTGTGGCTTTTACTATTCCATCTTTGTATAAAGGAGAATAGACTAAAAGATAGACATCATAAAAGGGAGGTAAAGAGACAGAGGATAGCAGAATATTATATTTAGAAATGAAGAACGAGGGAGATGAAATGCTTTGTATATTTCAAACTGATACATTTTTTTCAAAGGTTTGTATATGTAGGGGATAGCATACACTAGTTTCTGAATAGTAGACTGGTTTCAAATCTTTATGTGGACTATTAATCTACCTCTCTTCACAATTAAGATATTTGGTTTCATATTAATATTTACACCAAATTTTAATATTATTATCATGTGTAATCGTTATAGAATAGTACCAGATCAGAACAGGGTGCTGTCGACTGCAATAAGTGTTTTTGTTCACAATACTCTTCAATTCGCATATTTAGCTTTCTGCCTATTAATCATATAGCATTTGGGAAATATCACTTTTCTATTATATGCGAATTTAAATAAATGATGCAACTTGCATTAATACTTGACAATTTATAATTAAACTAACTTGAATTTCATTGTCTACATCGGCGCGCACAGGTTATAGAGGTGACACTTACTCGCAAACATCTAAGGAGTGCTAATCACCTCAATCTAATTTGGAACGTGTCACGTGGTATATCATTTCACCCGGAAGGAGCTTTATTTTGTGTACACACGCAACGTGGTAACTGGAATTTTATCAAAAGTTCAAGGTGAAAGCAACCACGCACACAATAGGTTCATAAACACTTAGTAGGGTTTGTAGGCTATGATAAGACCTGTGGCGAAGTGCAAGAGAAATTCTGCATTCAGTGAAATAGCAAGGCGTTCTAAGTGAATATATATGCAAGGAGAATTTTACAAAGCCTAACACCAACAGCAAGGTATCATTATAAGATGATAATGAAGCGCTATTAAGATAATGCAAGATATAATATTAATTGTTGTATATATAACATTTGTTAGACAATTATTTCATCATAAGGGAGGAGAGAGAGAGGAAGAGAAAGAGAATAATGGAGAGAGGGATGATGAGAAAGAGAAAAAGGGAAGAGATAAGCGATGAGATGGTTTATTATCATTTTCAAAGTATTTTTATGGTGTGCCACAAATTTGTTCACATTTTGACATATTAATTTAGACTTAAAGCCGTTTAATTAGATGTGTTAATCAGGCTAGATTTCATAACTGATACCAAGTAATCTGCAAAAGAATAGCAACATTCTTGTAAAAGGATCAATATGAATGCTTTGAAAACGGCGGATCATGAAAATTCCCAAATAACTTCACTGAAAAAACAAAATACAGTAATTTAAATTTTTGTAATGACCCAGTGATAATTTTCATATGAAAGAAAGAAAAGGACAAACAGGAAATAAGTAGGCGTTCCTATATGCATATTTAAATTCGTTTAACTTTACCCATCTAAGTCTCCGTAGTGATAAAGACTGCTCTTTAATCAGTAGACTCGGGTTCAAGAAACCTTGACGGAACATACCATGTCCTTTTTTTATTATTGATATTTTCGAACTTATATATTTTTTTAGATTTTATTTTCAGTAAATGTTATTGTGACATAATCGTCTGCAAATGTCAGACACAGTGGAAGAGGCTCTTCTACTTACCACTGAATGTTTAATTTACTGCCATTCACGAATGCGACGGAAAACGTTCTCACTCCATATTTTAGCTTACCTTGAGTTACGAAGCATTTTTATATAATGTGTATTTAAAAAAATTACCAGATTACGGCGTCACAGATTGAACACATAACCGAAAAAGTTTATAATCACCTAGCTTTACTTAGGAAAGTCACCTCTTTCATTATCTTACTTTTCCGTCTCCCTCTTCAGTAATCATAATTGTCAAAAAATATTGTTCATATTATTATCATTATAGTTATTTATATCCAATATGAACCCGATTATATAGCATTAACTATGCTTTATAATCGAGGACAACTGGGTACTGATATGGTAGGTTGGTAACTTCCACAGATTACATTAGGGTGATTAGCAAACCTTATTTTTCGGTTGGTGTTCTCAATCAGATGTGGCTGATCTGGACCCTATTTGAATAGAATTTAGTCCATTATAATAGATATCTTTCCACGGACACCTTGTATAAGTGCACGTTATGCAAAAATGTATAATCATCTCAAATATAGTGACCTCCTGATGCGCTAAAGATGATGAGTATGAATGTTTTCTTTCCGTAGCATCGTGAGCAAGTGCGAACATCCTAGTAAAAGTAGAAAGAAACCTATTGTTTGAAGTGTTTCAAATTAACTATAGAAAAGATTACGTTAAATGTCTTTCATTATCTTTCTTTTCCATATCCTCTTCAGGAATCATAATTGTCAAAATATTATCTTCATATTATTATCATTATGAAGTTATTGTAATTGCTATTGCCGTAATGATTACATAATCATGATAACAATAATGTTAATGCTGTTGTCCCTGTGTAAAAATCCTCACTAATATGTATTCGGGTACGTTTCTGACAGTCACCGGAAGAAACAATTGCCTCTTGTACTGTCATGGGTCATATCATTGACCTGTTAAAAACCTAGTGTTCTACCGAATTCATTGTCTCTTCAATGATCAATATTGTAGTGATATGATACATGGTCAACATCCACACAGAACCCGTTTGCTTCAGCTTGAACTCTAGATAACATTAATCTAGGCTATAATCGAGGACAACTTGCAGAAATTATAATTACTAAGCTCCGTGTGTACACAGGGAAAATAATTATGTTTTGTATCCTTTGATACTGATATATGAGACCTTCCAAATTAAGATTTAGGTGATTAGCACCTATGCTTAATAGAAATGTTTACGGGGAAGTGTCCTCAACTTGTGGTAGACGTAATCTTAATTCAACCAGTTAATCAGATATGTTCTAATATACATTTTACTCGCTCTTACTATGAATTATCCAATACAATAATGTCAATTTCCAACATTGCGTAGATCAAAGATCAAGAGGAATTGAGAAAAGCATTTTTCTCTATCATTCGTGGGCAGCAACAGTAAACTATAACGCGGAAGGTAAGCTTCATTTATGTAGTCCCGTTAATAGTCTGGCACTATTCTGGAACAATAACGAACATTAATAATAACAACAGCGATTATGAAAGCAATAAAATGTATGCAGAGAAAATATTGATTTGAACATTTTAAAGAGAGGTCATCCATAGTTTCCAATAAAGGGATTTGGAAACTCAGAGTCTACTGATTAGGGAGGCAGTCAAAAATCCTTTATAACACGGAAACTACTAAACAATATAGTGGTTAATGGTGTAATAAATAAAAGGTATTATTATTACCATGCTTCGTATGTACACAGCGAAAGCACTTGTATTATCGATAGACAACTTCTAGGTGTACTAATATGGAGATTGAAACCTCTCAAGGAGCAGTGCATTGAAGTCCTTTTTCCGGTCATGGAAACGATCTGCACATGCCGATCCGGTCATTCTGAAGTGCAAAAGTACACCTATGCAATAATGCTTAAGTCAATGATAAGCCAAAATATGGAGTGAGAACGTTTTTCCGTCGCATTCGTGAATGGCAAGTAAAATGAAACATTCCAGCAAAAAGTAGAAAGAACTTTCCACTCAACCATTTTATAGACGATTATGTCACAACAGTACTGCACTGAAAATTATATTTAAAAATATAGAGTTCAAAAACACCTAAAAGTGTAGCAGGTATTAGTCTCCACATTTGAACCCGAGTCTACTGATTAAGAGGCAGTCATGCTATCCACTGCACCACGGAGACTTAGATAATAGTTAAACAAATATTTATATGTGCATATAGGAATGTGCCTACCTATTTCCTATGTTCTTGTCCTTTTCTTCTTTTCATATGAAAATTACCACTGGTCATTACAAGAGTATAAGATTATAATTTTGTTTTCAGTAAAGTTGGTTTGGGAATTTTCATGATCCACTGCCGAAACGGCTTCATATTCAACCCATAAGAATACACTATTCTTTCATGGAATTACTTTGTTATCAGTTGTAAATCCTGGCCTTGGTCAACACGCCAGTTCACGTGGCGTGTTTTAGCCTATGGTGTATATAATGAATAATTCTTGATACACCATTAAAACATTTGTGTAATTACAAACGCCTTCCGTCCTTTCTCTTCCCTTTTCTCACTTTCTCTTCCTCCCTCTCACTTTTATTCTCTTCTCTTCCTCTCTCTCCTCTCTTATAATGAAGATAATTATCTAACAAATGTTATATATATAACAATTATTATTATAACTTCACATTATCTAATGCCAATAATTATATTACCACATTATGATGATACTGCTGTTGTTCCGCTTTAAAATTTCACCATATATATTCTTTAACGCCCTGCTATTTCACTGAATGCTGGTGTATTTGTATAGAATAATAACACATATGAAAAAATCTTGATTAAAATTGAACCTAAAGTCAAAGAAGTCACATCCGGGTCGGCGGGTTAAGGCTTGAAAACACCGACAGAGAACAGTTTTGCTAATCACCTAATCTTAATTTGGAAAGTCTTTAACGTCAAATCAATACACCCAGATGTTGTCCTTGATAATACAGCATATTCAATTTCGCTGTGTACACACGAGACATAGTAATAGTAATTTTATCTATAGTTCAGGCTGAAAGCAACGAGGTTGAATTTTTTTTTTATGCGGAACAACAGCAGTATCATTGGTATTATATTAATGATTGTGATTATGATAAGGGCAAGTTATGATAATTATTATACTTATAACATTTGTTAAACAATTGTTATTTTCATGATAAAGGAGGAGAAGGAGAGATAAAAGAATAAAAGACCCGTTCGTCATTATCATAGTATTCTTATGGTGAATCAAATTTGTTCATATTATACCCTTACAGACTGTCAAAACAGGCCACGTGAACTAGCCTGTTGACCTATGCCAGGAATTGAATTGCAGTTGATAAAAAACTAATCCCGTGAAAGATAAATGCAATATTATAGTAATAATACAGAATATGAATGCGTTTTGAGAACAGGCGGATCATGAACATTCCCTAATAACATTACTGAAATACAAAACTATCATAATTTTGCACTCCCTCCTGTAATGACCCAGTGATAATTATCATAGAAAAGAAAGAAAGAAAAAAGAAAAACAAACATTGGAAATAAGCGCTTCAATATAGCTATATACAAATTCGTTTCACTTTCACATCAATTAAGTCTCCGTGGTGTAGTGGATAGCATGGCTGCCTCTTAATCAGCTGACTCGGGTTCAAATCCTGATGGAGACTAACATACTCTTTTTTTTTTTTAATTATTTTCAAACATTATATAAATAAGATTTTATTTTCAGTGCCATTGTTACCATACATGATCGTCTATAAAATGTCAGACAGTGGAAGGGATTCTTCTCTATTTACCACTGAAAGTTTTATTTCAGTTGCCACTCACGAATGCTACGGAAAACGCCCTTCCTCGAGTTACTATAGCACAACTGGGAATTTGCATTTTTGTATAACATGGTTATTTGTAGAGAATAATAAATCGGAATGTATATTGAAAGATTAGATAATTAACCTAAATTCGTTAATGTCCGGACCGGCGCGTCACAGGTTGAAGACACCGACCAGAAATAAAGGTTTGCTAATCACCTAATCCTAATTTCGACTCAGACTCCATATTAGTACACACACAAGTTGCCCTCGATAATATATTCAATAATTTCGCTACGTACACACGAAACATGGTAATCGTACTTGTAACTAGAGTTCAATCTGAAAGCAACCGGGTTCATGGTTGGATATTCAGCCAAAGATCATATCCACACCAAAAACAAGTGTATTGAGAAAACCACTGGATTCAATAGGACACTACGGTTTTTTGTAGGTTTCAATAAGACGTATGACTAAGAGTAAGAAACAATTTTACTTATAATTAACCTAACTTTTTTATTATATCTGCATCGGCGGGCACAGGTTGAGGACACTTACCCGCAAACATCTAAGGAGTGCTAATCACCTAATCTTAATTTGGAACGTGTCAGACGGATCATGAAAATTATCTTGATAACATTACTGAAACACAAAGTGAAGATAATATTGTACTTCCTCTTGTAATGAACCAGTGATAGCATACGGAAGAAAAAAGAGACAAACAACATAGGAAAGAAGTAGGTGCTGTTATTTAGTTATATAGACACTCGTTTTGCTAATTTTCATGCAAGTTTGAACTAGATTCTTGACCTAGGCAGAAGACCTGTATTTACATTTAATATCAACGTAGTGTAGGAAATGTTATATATATATATATATATATATATATATATATATATATATATATATATATATATATATTCTTTAATGACAGTGAAACTAAATTTACAAAATAAAGAAAATATTACTGGATGTAAAGCGTTTTGAAAGGTGGAGCATGAAAATTATCTTAATAGTTGTACTCCCTCCTGTAATGAACCAGTGATAGCATAAGAAAGGAAAAAAATATATATAATCATAAAAAAGAGGTAGGCGCTGCTCGTTTAGTTATATAGAAATTCTTTTTTACTGGCTTTTAATAGATGCTTCTGTGGTGTAATGGATAGCATGACTGCCTCTTAATCAGTAGACTCGGGTTCAAATCCCGACGGAAACTAAACTTCCTGTTTTAAAATTGTTAAACCCATATTTTCACCGCATGCATTTAATTGCTTTCATAATCACTGTTGTTATAATCGTTCCAGATGATATTGCTCAATTCTCAATATCTTTCGTTGAGTAACTGCACTACAGTTGGGAATTAACACTTTTGCATTATATGTGAAATTCTGAAAAATAAACAATGGAAATTTATATCAAGACATATTAGTTAACTTTGTTGAAAATAGATTATGTCTGCATCGGCGCGCCACGAGTTGAGACACTTACCCGCAAACATCTAAGGAGTGCTAATCACCTAATCTTAATTTCACATATCAGTACATCCAGAAGGAGTTGTCCTCGATAATAAAAAAAAAAAAAAACTATTTTCGCTGTGTACACACGGAACATGGTAATTGTAATTTTACCTCCTCTTAAAGGCGAGCACAAACCATGCACACATCAGGCTTTTGTAGGCTTTGATGAGACCTATGGCGAAGTTTAAGAGGCAATTCTACATTCAGCATACTTAGCAAAGGCTAAGTGCAATATTTTTGTAGCAGCTCTGAAAATGAATACCAACGTAAACTAAATTTGTAAAATAAAGACAAATTTACTGGATGGCGTTTTCAAAACAGACGGATCATGCCAATTAATTTAGTAACATTACTGAAGCACAGAGTTAGAATAATACCTACTTCCTCCTATAATAAAAAGTATTAGCATAAGAAAGAAAAAAGAGACAAACATAGGAAAGAGGAAGGCGATTTTCTTTGCATACATAGATATTCGTTTCCCAACATATTAAGAAAGGCTCTGTGGTGTAGAGGATAGCATGACTATTTCTTTCTTTTCTTTATAATTTTGACCCCCTCCCTTTTTCTTTTTTTTACTACCTACATTTTATTGCTTTTATAATCACTATTGTCATTAATATACGTAACGAATGATAGAGAAAAATGTTCTAATTCATCTTTCATCTTTCATCTAGTGACTTGGGTTGGGAATTATCACTTTTGTCTTAGAGGTGAGTTTCTATAGAATGAATAATGGGAATATATGTTAAGACATAGCAACTGATAATCACCCTAAATGTGTCGGAATAATATCATCTTTGCACCGGCGCGCCACAGCTTGAAGACACTTACCTGCAAACGCCTAAGCTTAATTCGGAACGCATTAAACGGCATATCATTGCACCCGAACGGAGTTGCCCTCAATGACACACAAAGCAGGGATTTGTAACAGTAAAAGGCAATTCTACGTTCCGTTAGCAGCAAGGCGTTCGCGAATATATAGGAGTGAGAATTTTTACACAGCGAACCAACAGCAGTATCATTATTAGTGTTCTCATAATAATGATTGTCCTTACACTGGCAAGTTATGATAATGATTACATATAAACATTTATTAGACAGTTATTTTCGTGCTTAAGGGGAAGAGAAAATGAAAGACATGTTCGTCATTATAGCATTTTTATGATGTTTTAAATTTGTTCATATTATATCCTTACTGGTTGTCAAAACAAGCCATGTTGAGCTAAGAAAATATTTCCAATTAATATCAAAGTAATGCATCAAAAGTTTAATACAATATTCTTTTAATAATACTGAATATGAACGCCAGACAATATTATTGGATGGAAAGCGTTTTGAAAAAAGGCGGATCACGAGAATTACCATTTTAACATTACCGAAACACAGTCAGAATAATCATGTACTCCCTCCTGTAATGGCCCCGTGATAGTTATCAAAGGAAAAAAGGAAAAAGGTAAATCAACAACAAAGGAAATAGGTGCTGATATTTGAACATATAGAAAATTGTTTTACTAAGACGATAATTATTATGAGGTGGATCTCATGACTTCCTCTTGATACACTCGGGTTCAAAACCTAAGGGAGACTAACACATACTTTTAAAATCATTATCAAACATGTTATTAATTTTTCATGATTTGTTTTAAATACAATTGTTACCGCACGTAACCTCTACTTAATATATATTATGACAACTGGGATTTAGCCTTTCTGTATAACCTGTGTATTTGTATAGATTGGAATTCATGTAGTAGATTGGAATATATATTCAAAAATCTCGATTTAAATTCAACCTAAAATCGTTTAAATCATATCCGGATTGGCGCGTCACAGGTTGAAGATACCGGCCAGAATAAAGGATTGCTAATCACCTAATCTTCATTTGGAAAGTCTCAGCCGCCATATCACTGCACCCAGAAAGAGTTGTCCTCGATGAAATAGCTTAGTTAATTCCGCTGTGTACACACGAAACATGGTAATTGTAATTTTATCTAGACCTCAAGCTGAAGGCAACCGGGTTCGCAGTTGGATATACAGGAATGGATCATACCCACACCATTAGCCAGTGTATTGAGAAATCACTGAATTTAGTAGAACTACAGTTTTTGTAGATTACAATAGGACCTATGATTAAGTTTACGTGGCAACTCTACTTTCAGTGAGTGCGAAGCGGAAAAGAAAGACATTCGTCCTTATTGTATTCTTTTCCAGAGTTAATTTGAAACAATTCACGATTCAGTTTAAATTCTCATTGTGGCTGTTAGTTTTCCATCTTCGTATAAATGAAAACAGATTAAAATATATAGACCATAAAAGGGACGAGAGACAGACAGACAGAGATATATGAACAAGGTAGGTGCAATTCATATTATTTCAGAGGATATTTTTTTCTAAAATACTAGTTCCTGTTATGGAGTGGATATCATGACTACCTCTGAAACAGTAGACTTGGGTTCAAATCGTGATGGGGACTATTGATCTACATTTTTTCTCACCCATATATTTACAGCCTACATTTATTACTTTTACAATTACTATGCGTAATCATAATAGAATAGTATTAGACTGAACAAGGTGCCGTCGGAGGATTTTGTTGTTGCTACCCACAAATGGTCTTCTCAATCCTTAGTTTAGCTTTCATCTAGTAACTACAGTACATTTGTGAATTATCACTTTCCTAATTACTTTGGAACATGTCAGACGGATGAGAATTATTTTTATTATATTACTGAAACACAAGGTTAAAAAAGAGACAGGTACGCGCTGCTATTTGCATTAATAGAAATTCGTTTGACTGAGATTTCAATAAAGTTTCGCCACAATATAAACATCTAAGGAGTGCTAATCACCTAATCTTAATTTGAAACGTGTCACGTGGTATATCATTTCACCCGGAAGGAGTTTATTTTGTGTACACACGCAACATGGTAACTGTAATTTTATCAAAAGTTCAAGGTGAAAGCAAACCACGCACACAATAGGGTTCATAAACACTATAGGTTTTGTAGGCTATGATAAGACCTGTGGCGAAGTGCAAGAAAAATTCTGCATTCAGTGAAATAACAGGGCGTTCGAAAATATATAAGTGAATTTTTTTACAAAACCAATCAACAGCAGTATCATCATTAAATTGTTATTATAATTATTGGCATTAAGATAATGGCAAGTTTTAATATTAATTGTATATATAACATTTGTTAGACAATTATCTTCATTATAAGGGAGGAGAGAGGGAAGAGAAAGAGAATAAAAGATAGAGAGGGAGGGAAGAGAAAGTGAGAGAAAGAACAGACATTTGTCATTTCCAAAGTATTTTTATGGTGTATCAAATTTGTTCACATTAACAAACCCTTACAGACTCAAAACACGCCACGTGAACTAGCGTGTTGACCTAGGCCAGGATTTACATCTGATACCAAAGTAATTCCGCACAAGAACAAGACAACATTCTTGTAAAAGTACTGAATATGAATGTGTTTTGAAAACGGGCGGATCGTGAAAATTCCCCTAATAACTTTACTGAAAAACAAATTTATAATCTTATACTCTGGTATTGACCCAGTGGTAATTTTCATATGAAAGAAAGAAAAGGACAAAGAACATAGGAAATAGGTAGGTGTTCCTATATACATATATAAAAATTTGTTCAATTAGTACCATCTAAGTCTCCGTGGTGTAGTGGATAGCATGACTGCCTCTTAATCAGTAGACTCGGGTTCAAATCCTGACGGAGACTAATACACATACACTTTTTAAATTATTTTTGAACTCATATTTTCAAGATTTAATTTTCAATGCAAATGTTATTGTGACATAATCGTCTATAAAATGTCAGACAGTGGAAGAGGTTTTCTAATTACTGAATGCTTCATTTCACTTGCCACTCACGAATGCTTCGGAAAAACGCTCTTCTCACTCCAAAATTTAGCTTCCCTCGGGTTACTTTAGTACAACTGGGAATTTGCATTTTTGTCCAACGTGCTATTCAAAAACATTTAGATGTAATTAACCTAAATTCGTTTAAATCATATCCGGATCGGCGCGTCACAGGTTGAAGATACCGGCCAGAATAAAGGATTGCTAATCACCTAATCTTCATTTGGAAAGTCTCAGCCGCCATATCACTGCACCCAGAAAGAGTTGTCCTCGATAAAGTAGCTTAGTTAATTTCGCTGTGTACACACGAAACATGGTAATTCTAAGTTGAAGCTGAAGGCAACCGCGTTCACAGTTGGATATACAGACTAGAATATAGAGACATAAAAGGGACGAGAGACAGACAGACAGAGATATAAGAACAAGGTAGGTGCAATTCATATTATTTCAGAGGATTTTTTTTCTAAAATATTAGTTCCTGTTATGAATTGGATATCATGACTACCTCTGAAACAGTAGACTCGGGTTCAAATCGTGATGGGGACTATTGATCTACAGTTTTTTCTCACCCATATATTTACAGCCTACATTTATTACTTTTACAATCACTACTATTATTGCTATGCATAATCGTAATAGAATAGTATTAGACTGTGAACAAGGTACCGTCGGAGGTTATATTTTGTTGCTGCTACCCACAAATGGTCTTCTTAATCCCTAGTTTAGCTTTCATCTTGTAACTACAGTACATTTGTGAATTATCACTTTCCTAATCACTTTGGAACATGTCAGACGGGTCATGAGAATTATTTTAATTATATTACTGAAACACAAGGTTAAAAAAGAGACAGGTAGGCGGTGCTATTTGCATTAATAGAAATTCGTTTGACTGAGATTTCAATAAAGTTTCGCCACAATATAAACATCTAAGGAGTGCTGATCACCTAATCTTAATTTGAAACGTGTCACGCGGTATATCATTTCACCCGGAAGGAGTTTATTTTGTGTACACACGCAACGTGGTAACTGTAATTTTATCAAAAGTTCAAGGTGAAAGCAAACCACGCACACAATAGGGTTCATAAACACTATAGGTTTTGTAGGCTATGATAAGATCTATAGCGAAGTGCAAGAGAAATTCTGCACTCAGTGAAATACCAAGGCTTTCGAAAATATATTTGTGAATTTTTTTTTTACAAAACCAATCAACAGCAGTATCATCATTAAATTGTTATTATAATTATTGGCATTAAGATAATGGCAAGTTTTAATATTAATTGTATATATAACATTTGTTAGACAATTATCTTCATTATAAGGGAGGAGAGAGGAAAGAGAAAGAGAATAAAAGATAGAGAGGGAGGGAAGAGAAAGTGAGAGAAAGAACAGACATTTGTCATTTCCAAAGTATTTTTATGGTGTATTAAATTTGTTCACGTTAACATACCCTTGCAGACTCAAAACACGCCACGTGAACTAGCGTCTTGACCTAGGCAAGGATTTGCAACTGATATTAAAGTAATTCCGCAAAAGAATAAGACAACATTCTTGTAAAAGGACTGAATATGAAGGCGTTTTGAAAACGGGCGGATCATGAAAATTCCCCAAATAACTATACTGAAAAACAAATTTATAATCATATACTCTTGTAATGACCCATTGGTAATTTTCATATGAAAGAAAGAAAAGGACAAAGAACATAGGAAAAAGGTAGGTGTTCCTATATACATATATAAAAATTTGTTTAATCATTACCATCTAAGTCTCCGTGGTGCAGTGGATAGCATGGCTGCCTCTTAATCAGTAGACTCGGGTTCAAATCCTGACGGAGACTAACACACATACACTTTTTAAATTATTTTTGAACTCATATTTTCAAGATTTAATTTTCAATGCAAATGTTATTGTGACATAATCGTCTATAAAATGTCAGACAGGGGAAGAGGTTTTCTAATTACTGAATGTTTCATTTCACTTGCCACTCATGAATGCTTCGGAAAAACGCTCTTCTCACTCCAAATTTTAGCTTCCCTCGGGTTACTTTAGTACAACTGGGAATTTGCATTTTTGTATAACGTGCTATTCAAAAACATTTAGTTGTAATTAACCTAAATTCGTTTAAATCATATCCGGATCGGCGCGTCACAGGTTGAAGATACCGGCCAGAATAAAGGATTGCTAATCACCTAATCCTAATTTGGAAAGTCTCAGCCGCCATATCACTGCACCCAGAAAGAGTTGTCCTCGATAAAGTAGCTTAGTTAATTTCGCTGTGTACACACGAAACATGGTAATTCTAAGTTGAAGCTGAAGGCAACCGGGTTCGCAGTTGGATATGCAGGAATGGATCATACCCACACCATTAGCCAGTGTATTGAGAAATCACTGAATTTAGTAGAACTACAGTCTTTGTAGGTTACAATAAGATCTGTTATTAAGTGTACGTGGCAACTCTACTTTCAGTGAGTGCGAAGCGGAAAAGAAAGACATTCGTCCTTATTGTATTCTTTTCCAGAGTTAATTTGAAACAATTCACGATTCAGTTTAAATTTTTATTGTGGCTGTTAGCTTTCCATCTTTGTGTAAATGAGAACAGACTAGAATATAGAGACATAAAAGGGACGAGAGACAGACAGACAGAGATATAAGAACAAGGTAGGTGCAGTTAATATTATTTCAGAGGATATTTTTTTTTCTAAAATATTAGTTCCTGTTATGGAGTGAATACCATGACTACCTCTGAAACAGTAGACTCGGGTTCAAATCGTGATGGGGATTATTGATCTACAGTTTTTTTCTCACCCATATATTTACAGCCTACATTTATTACTTTTACAATTACTATGCGTAATCATAATAGAATAGTATTAGACTGAACAAGGTACCGTCGGAGGATTTTGTTGTTGCTGCCCACAAATGGTCTTCTCATTCCCTAGTTTAGCTTTCATCTAGTAACTACAGTACATTTGTGAATTATCACTTTCCTAATCACTTTGGAACATGTCAGACGGATCATGAGAAAGAACAGACATTTGTCATTTCCAAAGTATTTTTATGGTGTATCAAATTTGTTCACATTAACATACCCTTGCAGACTCAAAACACGCCACGTGAACTAGCGTGTTGACCTAGGCCAGGATTTACAACTGATACCAAAGTAATTCCGCGAAAGAATAAGATAACATTCTTGTAAAAGGACTGAATATGAATGCGTTTTGAAAACGGGCGGATCATGAAAATCCCCATAATAACTTTACTGAAAAACAAAATTATAATCTTATACTCTTGTAATGACCCAGTGATAATTTTCATATGAAAGAAAGAAAAGGACAAACATAGGAAATAGGTAGGCGTTCCTATATACATATATAAAAAATTGTTTAACTACTTTTATCTAAGTCTCCGTGGTGTAGTGGATAGCATGACTGCCTCTTAATCAGTAGACTCGGGTTCAAATCCTGACGGAGACTAACACACATACACTTTTTAAATTACTTTCGAACTCATATTTTTAAAACATCATTTTCAGTGCAATTGTTATTGTGACATAATCGTCTATAAAATGGACAGTGGAAGAGGTTCTTCTCTACTTACCACTGAAGGTTTCATTTCACTTGCCATTCACGAATGCTACGGAAAAACGTTCTCACTCCATATTTTAGCTTACATTGAGTTACTAAGCATTATTGTATAAGGTGTATTTTTTATAGAATGACCAGATCGGCGCGTCACAGATTGAACACATGACGGGAAAAAAAGATTTGCTAATTACCTAACTTTACTAAGGAAAGTTTCAATCTCCATATTAGTACACCTAGAAGTTGTCCTCGATAATACAAGTTTATTTCACTGTGTACATACGAAGCATGGTAATGGTATTTTATTTTATGTACACCATTAACCATGATATTGTTTATTACTTTTTGTGGTATAATGGATAGCATGACTGTCACCTAATCAGTAGACTCGAGTTCAAATCCTGACGGAAACTATGGATGTTCTCTTAAAAATTTTCAAATCAATATTTTCTCTGCATACATCTTATTGCTTTTGTAAGGTTATGTGAATGAGGAACCCAAAGGAAGCCAACCGTGAGGCGGAAGACTTCAGGCTTAGGGGCCAAGGAAAATGAGGGGGCCCCGTTCGTTCCTCGCTAAGGGGGTGATGGGACCAAGCTGAAGGCTCGGAACCAACACGACCTCACAAGCCAAATTATCCCCGGAGTTGCAGGTCTACCAGGAGCGTGACCAATATGAAGATTGGTACATAAAATACAATAAAAATAAATCCTAAAATGAACTGTAAAATCAAACAATGTGCAGAAGGCACCAAAATAAAACTGAAGTTAGAGCTTAAAAAGAATGACACGGGCCAGAAGGGCTTAAAAGCAGTAAAACTTGCCAGAAGGGCTGGAAAATTATTAAAGATATGCCAGAAGGGCTTAAAAGCAGTAAAAATAAGCAACATCAACAAAACTAAGATTCGTAAAATCACAGAAGGAAGGAGAGGTAAAAGGGAATATGAAGAAAAGTAAATGAAAAGATCGTAAGAACAGAAAAGTAAAAAGTAAAAGCTGAAGTAAAAGTTCAGGTAAAAGATGAGTAAAAGGGTAAAACGATTAAAAGAAACGTAAAAGGAACCAGTAAAAGTAAGTAAAACTCAGAGCAAGTAAAAAGTAAAAGTAAAGGCACACATGGTTCAAGGTAAAAAAAAAAAAAAGTAAAAACAGTAAAATAACACGTCCAGCATAAATACACCTAGGCAAGTAAAAGGGGCAGTACAACCTTGTTTCAGCATCCGAGGTGTAGAATCCAGACAGGTAAATCCATAGGGTAAAGTCACAACACAGTCAGAGTATCCACTTCGTTTATTTGGCAAAAACATGGGGGTTACATTGGTTCACGCGGACGGAGTGGTAGCGGTAAAAATGATTAAAACAATAAATAGGAAATATTAAAATAAAAGAAAATATACACAAGATAAAACAAAAGGTAAAAGCAATAAAACATCACAAGAAATAAATGGGAAAATAATAATTAGCATAAAAAATACGTAAAACCATCTGCTGCGATTCAGAAATAAAAATATTAAAACAAATGACTTGCTCTCGAAGCAAAATAGAGATTAAAATGACCAGTAAGTAAAAGCAAAGCACAAAAAAACTAAAACTGAACTTGAAGATAAAAGGAATAAAAAGTACGAGAGAAATCGCAGCAGATGAGGATGCCCCCTTATCCGCACATCATGTGAATCCTTGTGGGATATTGGCGGATAGCAAACGAATTCAGTGGAAGTTTTATTAAAAATGTATACAAAAAGGTGTAAATGAAAGTAGAATACATGTAAAATACGCCAGCATAAAACAGAAGTAAAATAAAAGTGTAGAAATCAGGCTGGCAGAGGGAAGTGGTCCACTGTGCTCGACTCGCCCTGTGGATTACGGAGGATGCTGGGTAGGATAGGGGTAGGATGGGGGCAGGAGTGGATAGGGTTAAAGGTAGAAGGTAGGACAAACGGGAGAAAGGGAATGGAGAAGGGAGGAATGAGCGTAGAAGTAGAGGAAAGCGAAAAAGCGAAGGAACAGGAAGAGGGTGCGAATAAGAGGGGTACGAGGGGAAATGCGGCAGGATACAGGATAGGATAGGGATGGGATGGAGGTAGGATAGGTTAGAGATGAATATAAGAAGTAGAACAAGCAGAGGAAAAGAGTAAAAGAGGGAGAAACTAGCACAGAAGTAGAGGGGAGTATAAAAAGCGAGGGGACAAGGAGAGGGTGCGAATAAGAGGAGAGGGATATGAGGATAGAGGAAAAGGGGGGGGGGGAGGATAGGTGATGGGTAAGGTCTGTGGGGGGGGGGAGGAGGTTGAAAACCTCACACTTTCATGATCACTGTCGTTATTAATGTTCGTAATTGTTCCAGAATAATGCCAGTGTATTAACAGGGACTATGAGCTTACCTTCTAGCGTTATAATTTACTGTTCCTGCCCACGAATGATACAAAAAAATGCTTTTCTCAATTCCTATTTGATCTTTGATCTACACTAATGTTGAAAATTGACATTATTGTATTAGATGTAAATTTCCATAATAAGAGCGATGGAAATGTATATTAAGACATATCAATTAGCTTTGTTGGAATTAGATTACGTCTGCCACAAGTTGAGGACACTTCCCCGTAAACATTTCTAATCACTAGTGCTAATCACCTAATCTTAATTTGGATAGTCTCGCATATCAGTACATCCAGAAGGATATAAAACACACTTATTTTCCCTGTGTACACACGGAGCTTGGTAATTATGATTTTACCTCGACTTAAATCAAATCCGGATCGGCGCGTCACAAGTGGAACACACCGGCCGGAAAAAAGGTTTGCTAATCACCTAATCTTAATCTGGAAAGTTACAAACACCATATCAGTACACCCAGAAATTGACCTCGATTATATAGCATATTTAATGTTATCTAGAGTTCAAGCTGGAACAATCAGGTTCATATTGGATACTGGATCATATCCACTACACTGACCAGTGTATTGAGAGAACCAATGAATTCAGTAGAACACTAGTTTTTGCAGGTTGTGATATGACCCATGACAGTGCAAGAGGCAATTGTTCTTCAGTGAGCTAGTAAGGCGTACACGAATACATATTAGTGAGGATTTTTACACACAGGGACAACAGCATTAACATTATTGTTATCATGATTATAGTCATTACGGCAATAGCAAATTGCGATAACGATAATGAAAATAATATGAACAATATTTTTTGCCAATTATGATCACTGAAGAGGGAGACGGAAAAGAAAGATAATGAAAGACATTTAACGTAATATTTTCTATAGTTAATCTGAAACACTTCAAACAACGGGGTTCTTCTCTACTTACCACTGAATGTTTGATTTCACTTGCCACTCACGAATGCTACGGAAAAACGCTCTTCTCACTCCATATCTTTGCTTTGCTCGAGTTACTATAGTACAAATGGAACGTTACATTTTTTGCATAACGTGCACTTGTATAGAATGATAAATGGAAAGATATCTATTTATAATGAACCTAAATTTGTTTAAATTAGGTCCAGATCGGCACGTCACAGGTTGAAGACACCAACCGAAAAAATAAGGTTTGCTAATCACCTAATCTTAATCTGGAAAGTTACAAACACCATATCAGTACACCCAGTTGTCCTCGATTATATAGCATAGTTAATGCTATATAATCGGGTTCATATTGGATATAAATAACTATAATGATAATAATATTTTTTGACAATTATGATTACTAAAGAGGGAGACGGAAAAGTAAGATAATGAAAGTTGAAACTTTCCTAAGTAAAGCTAGGTGATTAGCAAATCTTTTTTTCCGGTCATGTGTTCAATCTGTGACGCGCCAATCCGGTCATTTTTTTTTAAATACACCTTAAACAATAATGCTTAGTAACTCAATGTAAGCTAAAATATGGAGTGAGAACGTTTTTCCGTAGCATTCGTGAATGGCAAGTGAAATTAAGCATTCAGTGGTAAGTAGAGAAGAACCTCTTCCACTGTCTGACATTTTATAGACGATTATGTCACAATAACATTTGCACTGAAAATAAAATCTAAAAAATATATGAGTTCGAAAATAATAATAATAAAAAAAAGGATATGAGTATGTCTCCGTCAGGGTTTGAACCCGAGTCTACTGATTAAGAGGCAGTCATGCTATCCACTACACCACGGAGACTTAGATAGTGAAAGTTAAACGAATTTAAATATGGATATAGGAACGCCTACTTATTTCCTATGTTTGTCCTTTTCTTTCTTACATATGAAAATTATCACTGGGTCATTACAAGTGTAGAAAATTATAATTTTGTTTTTCAGTAAAGTTATTATGGGGATTTTCATGATCCGCCCGTTTTCAAAACGCATTCATATTCAGTCCTTTTACAAGAATGTTGTCTTATTCTTTTGCGGAATTACTTTGGTATCAGTTGTAAATCCTTGCCTAGGTCAAGACGCTAGTTCACGTGGCGTGTTTTGAGTCTGTAAGGGTATGTTAATATGAACAAATTTGATACACCATAAAAATTCTCTGGTAATTACAAACGTCTGTTCTTTCTCTCACTTTCTCTTCCCTTTTTCTCACTTTCTCTTCCCTCCCTCTCTCCTCCCTTATAATGAAGATAATTGTCTAACAAATGTTATATATATAACAATTATTATAACTTGCCATTATCTTAATGACAATCATTATAATAACACTTATGATGATACTGCTGTTGTTCCGCTTTGTAAAAATTCTCATATATATTCGCGAACGCCCTGCTATTTCACTGAATGCAGAATTTCTCTTGCACTTCGCCACAGGTCTTATCATAGCCTCCGAAACCTATACAGTGTTTATGAACCCTATTGTGTGCGTGGTTTGCTTCCACCTTGAACAATTGGTAAAATTACAGTTACCACGTTGCGTGTGTACACAAAATAAAGTCCTTCCGGGTGAAATGATATACCACGTGACACGTTCCTAATTAAGATTAGGTGATTAGCACTCCTTAGATGTTTGCGAGTAAGTGTCCTCAACCTGTGCGCGCCGATGTAGACATAATGAAATTCTAAGTTTGTTTAATTATAAATTGTCATGTCTTAATGCAAGTTGCCATCGCTTATTTTAAAGAAATTCGCATATAATAGAGAAGTGATATTTCCCAAATGTACTGTAGTTAATAGATGAAAGCTAAAAACGAATTAAGAAGAGCATTTGTAGGAACCAAAAACATAAACGGTCGACAGCACCTTGTTCACTGTCTGGTACTGTTCTATAACGATTGCGCATAGTAATAATAGTAGTGAGTGTATAGTAATGTATGCAGTAAAAATATTGGTGTGAAAAAAGGTAGATTAATAGTCCACATAAAAATTTGAACCCAAGTCTACTGTTTCAGAGGCAGACATGCTATCCACTACATAACTATTTAAGAAAAATGTATCCTTTGAAATATAAAAACATTTCATCTCCCTCGTTCTTCCATCTCTGTCTGTCTGTCTATCTGTCTCTTTGCCTCGCGTCCCTTTTATGATGCCTATATTTTAGTCTTTTCTCCTTTATACAAAGATGGAATAGTAAAAGCCACAATGGAAATTAAATCATGAATTGTTTCAAATCTACCATGAAAAACAAAACAAAACAAGAAGGACGAATGTCTTTCATTCTCTTTCTTTTCAGTCTCCATCTTCATTAAAAAAATAATTTTAATTGTGAAAAAAATATTGTTCATATTATCACCATAATATATACTGTCATTTCCTATTGCCATTATGATAATCATGATAACAATAATAATGTTACTGCTGTTGTCTCTGTAAAAATTCTCACTAATATGTATTCGTGTACGCTTTACTAGCTCACTGGAAGTAGAATTGCCTCATAAACTTAGTCATAGGTCTTGTCGTAACCTACAAAAACTGTATTGAATTAAGTAGTTTTCACAATACAATGGTTAATAGTTTTGATATGATCCATGGCTGAATATCCAACTATGAACCCAAAAGCTTTAAGTCTCCGTGGTGTAGTGGATAGCATGGCTGCCTCTTAATCAGCAGACTCGGGTTCAAATCCTGATGGAGACTAACATTCATATATTTTTTTTTAATTATTTTTAAACATTATATAATTAAGATTTTATTTTCAGTGCCATTGTTACCATACATGATCGTCTATAAAATGTCAGACAGTGGAAGGGATTCTTCTCTATTTACCACTGAAAGTTTTATTTCAGTTGCCACTCACGAGTGCTACGGAAAACGCCCTTCCTCGAGTTACTATAGCACAACTGGGAATTCGCATTTTTGTATAACATGGTTATTTGTATAGAATAATAAATCGGAATGTTTATTGAAAGATAAGATAATTAACCTAAATTCGTCACAGGTTGAAGACACCGACCAGAAATAAAGGTTTGCTAATTACCTAATCCTAATTTCGACCCAGACTCCATATTAGTACACACACAAGTTGCCCTCGATAATATATTTAATAATTTCGCTACGTACACACGAAACATGGTAATCGTAATTGTAACTAGAGTTCAAGCTGAAAGCAACCGGGTTCATAGTTGGATATTCAGCCAAAGATCATATCCACACCAAAAACAAGTTTTTTGTAGGTTTCAATAAGACAAAAAAGCTAAAAAAGACTAAAAAGACTAAGAGTAAGAAACAATTTTACTTATAATTAACCTAACTTTTTGATTATATCTGCATCGGCGGGCACAGGTTGAGGACACTTACCCGCAAACATCTAAGGAGTGCTAATCACCTAATCTTCATTTGGGACGTGTCAGACGGATCATGAAAATTATCTTGATAACATTACTGAAACCCAGAGTTAAGATAATATTGTACTCCCTCTTGTAATGAACCAGTGATAGCATAAGGAAGAAAAAAGAGACAAACAACATAGGAAAGAAGTAGGTGCTGTTATTTAGTTATATAGATACTCGTTTTGCTAATTTTCATGCAAGTTTGAACTAGATTCTTGGCCTAGACAGAAGACCAGTATTTACATTTGATATCAACGTAGTGTAGGAAATGTTATATATATATATTGTTTAATGACAGTGAAACTAAATTTACAAAATAAAGAAAATATTACTGGATGTAAAGCGTTTTGAAAGGTGGAGCATGAAAATTATCTTAATAGTTGTACTCCCTCCTGTAATGAACCAGTGATAACATAAGAAAGGAAAAAATATATATATAATCATAAGAAAGAGGTAGGCGCTGCTCGTTTAGTTATATAGAAATTCGTATTTACTGGCTAACTGATGCTTCTGTGGTGTAATGGATAGCATGACTACCTCTTGATCAGTAGACTCGGGTTCAAATCCCGACGGAAAATAAGCCTTCTATTTTAAAATTGTTAAACCCATATATTCACCGCATAC
This sequence comes from Penaeus vannamei, assembly GCF_042767895.1. Classification (NCBI taxonomy): domain Eukaryota; kingdom Metazoa; phylum Arthropoda; class Malacostraca; order Decapoda; family Penaeidae; genus Penaeus; species Penaeus vannamei. Next base: position 32,194,572 of record NC_091560.1, read on the forward strand.
AATTAATTGCTTTCATAATCACTGTTGTTATGATCGTTCCAGATGATATTGCTCAATTCTCAATACCTTTCGTTGAGTAATTACACTGCAGTTGGGATTTAACACTTTTGCATTATATGTGAAATTCTGAAAAATAAACAATGGAAATGTATATCAAGACATATTAGTTAACTTTGTTGGAAATAGATTATGTCTGCATCGGCGCGCCACGAATTGAGACACTTACCCGCAAACATCTAAGGAGTGCTAATCACCTAATCTTAATTTCGAAAGTCTCACATATCAGTACATCCAGAAGGAGTTGTCCTCGATAATTAAAAAAAATACCTATTTTCGCTGTGTACACACGGAACATGGTAATTGTAATTTTACCTCCTCTTAAAGGCGAGCACAGACCATGCACACATCAGGCTTTTGTAGGCTTTGATGAGACCTATGGCGAAGTTTAAGAGGCAATTCTACATTCAGCATACTTAGCAAAGGCTAAGTGCAATATTTTTGTAGCAGCTCTGAAAATGAATACCAACGTAAACTAAATTTTGTAAAATAAAGACAAATTTACTGGATGGCGTTTTCAAAACAGGCGGATCATGCCAATTAATTTAGTAACATTACTGAAGCACAGAGTTAGAATAATACCTACTTCCTCCTATAATAAAAAGTATTAGCATAAGAAAGAAAAAAGAGACAAACATAGGAAAGAGGAAGGCGATTCTCTTTGCATACATAGATATTCGTTTCCCAACATATTAAGAAAGGCTCTGTGGTGTAGAGGATAGCATGACTATTTCTTTCTTTTCTTTATAATTTCGACCCCCTCCCTTTTTTATTTTTTACTACCTACATTTTATTGCTTTTATAATCACGATTGTTATTAATATACGTAACGAATGATAGAGAAAAATGTTCTAATTCATCTTTCATCTCTCATCTAGTAACTTGACTTGGGTTGGGAATTATCACTTTTGGCTTAGAGGTGAGTTTCTATCGAATGAATAATGGGAATATATGCTAAGACATAGCAACTGATAATCACCCTAAATGTGTCGGAATAATATCATCTTTGCACCGGCGCGCCACAGCTTGAAGACACTTACCTGCAAACGCCTAAGCTTAATTCGGAACGTATTAAACGGCATATCATTGCACCCGGAAGGAGTTGCCCTCAATGACACACAGAGCAGGGTTTTGTAACTAAAAGGCAATTCTACGTTCCGTTAGCAGCAAGGCGTTCGCGAATATATAGGAGTGAGAATTTTTACACAACGGACCAACAGCAGTATCATCATTTGTGTTCTCATAATAATGATTGTCCTTACACTGGCAAGTTATGATAATTATTACATACATAACGTTTAATAGACAATTATTTTCGTGATCAAGGGGGAGAGAATATGAAAGACAATAAAAGACAGATGTTCATTACATTATTTTTATGATTCAAATTTGTTCATATTAATATATCCTTACAGGTTGTTAAAACAAGCCATGTTGAGCTAAGAAAATATTTCCAATTAATATAAAAGTAATGCATCAAAAGTTGAGTACAATATTCTTTTAATAATACTGAATATGAACGCCAGACAATATTATTGGATGGAAAGCGTTTTGAAAAAAGGCGGATCACGAGAATTACCATTTTAACATTACTGAAACACAAAGTCAGAATAATCATGTACTCCCTCCGGTAATGGCCCAGTGATAGTTATCAAAGGAAAAAAAAGGAAAAAGGTAAATCAACAACAAAGGAAATAGGCGCTGATATTTGAACATATAGAAATTTGTTTTACTAAGACGATAATTATTATGAGGTGGATCTCATGACTTCCTCTTGATACACTCGGGTTCAAAACCTAAGGGAGACTAACACATACTTTTAAAATCATTATCAAATGTTATTAATTTTTCACGATTTTTTTTTTAAATACAATTGTTACCGCACATAAACTCTACTTAATATCTATTATTACAACTGGGATTTAGCCTTTCTGTATGACATGTGTATTTGTATAGATTGGAATTCATGTAGTAGATTGGAATGTATATTCAAAAATCTCGATTTAAATTTAACCTAAAATCGTTTAAATCATATCCGAATGGTGCGTCACAGGTTGAAGATACCGGCCAGAATAAAGGATTGCTAATCACCTAATCTTCATTTGGAAAGTCTCAGCCGCCATATCACTGCACCCAGAAAGAGTTGTCCTCGATAAAATAGCTTAGTTAATTCCGCTGTGTACACACGAAACATGGTAATTCTAAGTTGAAGCTGAAGGCAACCGGGTTCGCAGTTGGATATGCAGGAATGGATCATACCCACACCATTAGCCAGTGTATTGAGAAATCATCGAATTTAGTAGAACTACAGTTTTTGTAGATTACAATAAGATCTGTTTTAAGTGTACGTGGCAACTCTGCTTTCAGTGAGTGCGAAGCGGAGAAGAAAGACATTCGTCCTTATTGTATTCTTTTCCAGAGTTAATTTGAAACAATTCACGATTCAGTTTAAATTCTCATTGTGGCTGTTAGCTTTCCATCTTCGTATAAATGAAAACAGATTAAAATATATAGACCATGAAAGGGACGAGAGACAGACAGACAGAGATATAAGAACAAGGTAAGTGCAATTCATATTATTTCAGAGAATTTTTTTTCCTAAAATATTAGTTCCTGTTATGGATTGGATATCATGACTACCTCTGAAACAGTAGACTTGGGTTCAAATCGTGATGGGGACTATTGATCTACATTTTTTTTTCTCGCCCATATATTTACAGCCTACATTTATTACTTTTACAATCACTACTATTATTACTATGCGTACCCACAAATGGTCTTCTCAATCCGTAGTTTAGCTTTCATCTAGTAACTACAGTACATATGTGAATTATCACTTTCCTAATCACTTTGGAACATGTCAGACGGATCATGAGAATTATTTTAATTATATTACTGAAACACAAGGTTAAAAAAGAGACAGGTAGGCGCTGCTATTTGCATTAATAGAAATTCGTTTGACTGAGATTTCAATAAAGTTTCGCCACAATATAAACATCTAAGGAGTGCTAATCACCTAATCTTAATTTGAAACAAGTCACGTGGTATATCATTTCACCCGGAAGGAGTTTATTTTGTGTACACACGCAACGTGGTAACTGTAATTTTATCAAAAGTTCAAGGTGAAAGCAAACCACGCACACAATAGGGTTCATAAACACTATAGGTTTTGTAGGCTATGATAAGACCTGTGGCGAAGTGCAAGAGAAATTCTGCACTCAGTGAAATACCAAGGCTTTCGAAAATATATAAGTGAATTTTTTTACAAAACCAATCAACAGCAGTATCATCATTAAATTGTTATTATAATTATTAGCATTAAGATAATGGCAAGTTTTCATATTAATTGTATATATAACATTTGTTAGACAATTATCTTCATTATAAGGGAGGAGAGAGGGAAGAGAAAGAGAATAAAAGATAGAGAGGGAGGGAAGAGAAAGTGAGAGAAAGAACAGACATTTGTCATTTCCAAAGTATTTTTATGGTGTATCAAATTTGTTCACATTAACATACCCTTGCAGACTCAAAACACGCCACGTGAACTAGCGTCTTGACCTAGGCCAGGATTTACAACTGATACCAAAGTAATTCCGCGAAAGAATAAGACAACATTCTTGTAAAAGGACTGAATATGAATGCGTTTTGAAAACGGGCGGATCATGAAAATTCCCCTAATAATCTTACTGAAAAACAAAATTAAAATTTTGTACTCTTGTAATGCCCCAGTGATAATTTTCATATGAAAGAAAGAAAAGGACAAACAACATAGGAAATAGGTAGGCGTTCCTATATGGATATATAAAAATTTGTTTAATTAATGTCATCATAATGTTCAATTAATGGCATATAAAAAAATTCGTTTATCTGCTATCATCAAAGTCTCCGTGGTGTAGTGGATAGCATGGCTGCCTCGTAATCAGTAGACTCGGGTTCAAATCCTGACGGAGACTAACACACATACACTTTTTTAATTATTTTCGAACTCAAATATTTTTAAGATTTTATTTTCAGTGCAAATATTATTGTGACATAATCGTCAAAAAAATGTCACACAATGGAAGGCGTTCTTCTCTACTTATCACTGAATATTTAATTTCATTTGCCATTCATGAATGCTACGGAAAAAACGTTCTCACTCCATATTTTAGTTTACCTTGAGTTACTAAGCATTATTGTATAAGGTGTATTTTTTTATAGAATGACCGGATTGGCGCGTCACAGATTGAACACATGACCGGAAAATAGGTTTGCTAATCACCTAACTTTCCTTAGGAAAGTTTCAATCTCCTTATTAGTACACCTAGAAGTTGTCCTCGATAATACAAGTTAATTTCACTGTGTACATACGAAGCATGGTTATGGTATTTTATTTTATGTAAACCATTAACCACAATATTGTTAGTAGTTTTTGTGGTGTAATGGATAGCATGACTCTCCTAATCAGTAGACTCGGGTTCAAATCCTAACGGAAACTATGGATGTGCTTCTTTAAAATTTTCAAATCAATATTTTCTCTGCATACATTTTATTGCTTTCATAATCACTGCTGTTATTAATGTTCGTAATTGTTCCAGAATAGTGCCAGGCTATTAACAGGGACTTTGAGCTTACCTTCTAGCGTTATAGTTTACTGTTGCTGCCCACGAATGATAGAGAAAAATGCTTTTCTCAATTCCTATTTGATCTTTGATCTACACTAATGTTGGAAATTGACATTATTGTATTAGATGTAAATTTCTATAATAAGATCGATGGAAATGTATATTAAGACATATCAATTAGCTTTGTTGGAGTTATATTACGTCTGCCACAAGTTGAGGACACTTCCCCGTAAACATTTCAGGAGTGCTAATCACCTAATCTTAATTTGGAGTCTCGCATATCAGTACATCCAGAAGGATCTAAAACATACTCATTTTCCCTGTGTACACACGGAGCTTGGTAATTATAATTTTCCTTCGACTTAAATCCAATCCGGATCGGCGCGTCACAAGTGGAACACACCGACCGGAAAAAAGGTTTGCTAATCACCTAATCTTAATCTGGAAAGTTACAAACACCATATCAGTACACCCAGAAGTTGTCCTCGATTATATAGCATAGTTAATGTTATCTAGAGTTCAAGCGGAAGCAATCGGGTTCATATTGGATATGAATAACTATAATGACAATAATATGAACTATATTTTTTTAACAATTATGATTACTGAAGAGGGAGACGGAAAAGTAAGATAATGAAAGTTGAAACTTTCCTAAGTAAAGTTAGGTGATTAGCAAACCTTTTTTTCCGGTTATGTGTTCAATCTGTGACGCGCCAATCCGGTCATTTTTTTTTTTTTTTTAATACACTTTATACAATAATGCTTAAGTCAATGTAAGCTAAAATATGGAGTGAGAACGTTTTTCCGTAGCATTCGTGAATGGCAAGTGAAATGAAACATTCAGTGGTAAGTAGAGAAGAACCTCTTCCACTGTCGGACATTTTATAGATTATGTCACAATAACATTTGCACTGAATATAAAATCTTAAAAATATAATATGAATTCGACAATAATTTAAAAATTAGCTTCGTATGAGTCTCCGTCAGGATTTGAACCCGAGTCTACTGGTTAAGAGGCAGTCATGCTATCCACTACACCACGGAGACTTAGATGATAAGAGTTAAACGGATTTTTATATATGCATATAGGAACGCCTACCTGTTTTCTATGCAGTTTGTCCTTTTCTTTCATATGAAAATGATCACTGGGTCATTACAAGAGTACAAAATTATAATTTTGTTTTTCAGTAAAGTTATTATGGGGATTTTCATGATCCGCCCGTTTTCAAAACGCATTCATATTCAGTACTTTTACAAGAATGTTATCTTATTCTTTCGCGGAATTACTTTGGTATCAGTTGTAAATCCTGGCCTAGGTCAAGACGCTAGTTCACGTGGCGTGTTTTGAGTCTGTAAGGGTATGTTAATGTGAACAAATTTGATACACCATAGAAATTCTTTGGTAATTGCAAACGTCTGTTCTTTCTCTCACTTTCTCTTCCCTCCCTCTCTCTTTTATTCTATTTCTCTTCCCTCTCTCCTCCCTTATAATGAAGATAATTGTCTTACAAATGTTATATATATAACAATTATTATTATAACTTGCCATTATCTTAATGACAAGCATTATAATAACACTTATGATGATACTGCTGTTAGGCTTTGTAAAAATTCTCACTCATATATTTTCGAAAGCCTTGGTATTTCACTGAATGCAGAATTTCTCTTGCACTTCGCCACAGGTCTTATCATAGCCTACGAAACCTATACAGTGTTTATGAACCCTATTGTGGGCGTGGTTTGCTTTCACCTTGAACTATTGATAAAATTGCAGTTACCACGTTGCGTGTGTACACAAAATAAAGTCCTTCCGGGTGAAATGATATACCACGTGACACGTTCCAAATTAAGATTAGGTGATTAGCACTCCTTAGATGTTTGCGAGTAAGTGTCCTCAACCTGTACGCGCCGATGTAGACATAATGAAATTCCAAGTTAGTTTAATTATAAATTGTCATGTTTTAATGCAAGTTGCCATCGTTTATTTTAGAGAAATTCGCATATAATAGAAAAGTGATATTTCCCAAATGTACTGTAGTTAATAGATGAAAGCTAAAAAACGAATTGAGAAGAGCATTTGTAGGAACCAAAAACATAAACCGTCAACAGCACCCTGTTCACAGTCTGGTACTATTCTATAACGATTACACATAGTAATAATAGTAGTAGTGAGTACATAGTAATGTATGCAGTAAAAATATTGATGTGAAAAAAGGTAGATTAATAGTCCACATAAGGATTTGAACCCGAGTCTACTGTTTCAGAGGCAGACATGCTATCCACTACATAACACGAACTATTTAAGAAAAATGTATCCTTTGAAATATAAAAACATTCAATCTACCTCGTTCTTCCATCTCTGTCTGTCTGTCTGCCTGTCCATCTGTCTTTACCTCGCGTCCCTTTTATGATGTCTATATTTTAGTCTATTCTCCTTTATACAAAGATGGAATAGTAAAAGCCACAATGGAAATTAAATCGTGAATTGTTTCAAATCTACTAACAAGAAGGACGAATTTCTTTCAATCTCTCTTTTCAGTCTCCCTCTTCATTATAAAAATAGTTGTAATTGTCAAAAATTACTGTTCATATTATCACCATAATATTTACTGTAATTTTCTATTGCCGTAATGATAATAATCATGATGATAATAATGTTACTGCTGTTGTCCGTAAAAATTCTCACTAATATGTATTCGTGTACGATTTACTAGCTCACTGAAAGTAGAATTGCCTCATAAACTTAGTCATAGGTCTTGTCGTAACCTACAAAAACTGTATTGAATTCAGTAGTTTTCTCAATACACTGGTTAAAGAATATATATATATATATATATATATATATATATATATATATATATATATATATATATATATATATAACATTTCCTACACTACGTTGATATTAAATGTAAATACAGGTCTTCTGCCTAGGTCAAGAATCTAGTTCAAACTTGCATGAAAATGAGCAAAACGAGTATCTGTATAACTAAATAACAGCACGTACTTCTTTCCTATGTTGTTTGTCTCTTTTTTCTTTCTTATGATATCACTGGTTCATTACAAGAGGAAGTACAATATTATCTTCACTTTGTGTGTCAGTAATGTTATCAAGATAATTTTCATGATCCGTCTGACACGTTCCTAATTAAGATTAGGTGATTAGCACTCCTTAGATGTTTGCGGGTAAGTGTCCTCAACCTGTGCCCGCCGATGCAGATATAATCGTAGTGTCCTATTGAATTCAGTGGTTTTCTCAATATACTTGTTTTTGGTGTGGATATGATCTTTGGCTGAATATCCAACCATGAACCCGGTTGCTTTCAGCTTGAACTCTAGTTACAATTACGATTGCCATGTTTCGTGTGTACGTAGCGAAATTATTAAATATATTATCGAGGGCAGCTTGTGTGTGTATTAATATGGAGTCTGGGTCGAAATTAGGATTAGGTGATTAGCAAACCTTTATTTCTGGTCGGTGTCTTCAACCTGTGACGCGCCGATCCGGACATTAACGAATTTAGGTTAATTATCTTATCTTTCAATATACATTCCGATTTAATATTCTCTACAAATAACCATGTTATACAAAAATGCAAATTCCCAGTTGTGCTATATATAGTAACTCGAGGAAGGGCGTTTTCCGTAGCATTCGTGAGTGGCAACTGAAATAAAACTTTCAGTGGTAAATAGAGAAGAATCCCTTCCACTGTCTGACATTTTATAGACGATCATGTATGGTAACAATGGCACTGAAAATAAAATCTTATTTATATAATGTTTGAAAATAATTTTTAAAAAATGATTATGTTAGTCTCCATCAGGATTTGAACCCGAGTCTGCTGATTAAGAGGCAGCCATGCTATCCACTACACCACGGAGACTTAATTGATGTGAAAGTGAAACGAATTTGTATATATCTATAAATAAGCGCTTATTTCCAATGTTTGTTTTTCTTTTTTCTTTCTTTCTTTTCTATGATAATTATCACTGGGTCATTACAGGAGGGAGTGCAAAATTATGATAGTTTTGTATTTCAGTAATGTTATTAGGGAATGTTCATGATCCGCCTGTTCTCAAAACGCATTCATATTCTGTATTATTACTATAATATTGCATTTATCTTTCACGGGATTAGTTTTTTATCAACTGTAATTCAATTCCTGGCATAAGTCAACAGGCTAGTTCACGTGGCCTGTTTTAACAGTCTGTAAGGGTATAATAATATGAACAAATTTGATTCACCATAAGAATACCATGGTAATGACGAACGTGTCTTTTATTCTTTTATCTCTCCTTCTCCTCCTTTATCATGGAAATAATAATTGTTTAACAAATGTTATAACTATAATAATTATCAGAACTTGCCCTTATCATAATCACAATCATTAATATAGTACTAATGATACTGCTGTTGTTCCGCTTAAAAAAAATTCAACCTGGTTGCTTTCAGCTTGAACTATAAATAAAATTACTATTACTATGTTTCGTGTGTACACAGCGAAATTGATTATGTTGTATTATCAAGGACAACATCTGGGTGTATTGATTTGGCGTTTGAGACTTTCCAAATTAAGATTAGGTGATTAGCAAAACTGTTCTCTGTCGGTGTTTTCAAACTGTAACCCACCGATCCGAATGTGACTTTAACGACTTTAGGTTCAATTTAAATCAAGATTTTTGAATATACATTCCAATTTATTATTCTATACAAATACACGTGATACAAACATGCAAATTCACAGTTGTACTATAGTAACGTGAGGAAAGCTAAATTATGGAAAAACGCGTTTTTCCGTAGCATTCGTGAGTGGCAAGTGAAATCAACTTTCAGTGGTAAGTAGAGAACCCAGTTCACAGTCTGGCATTTTATAGATAATCAAGTATGGTAACAACTGATTTGAACCCGAGTCAACTGATTAAGAGGCAGTCATGCTATCCACTACACCACAAAGACGTAAGTAACATGAAAGCAAAACGAATTTATATCTATTCATATAAGATGCGCCTACCTATTTCCTGTGTTGTTTGTCTTTTTTTTTTCTTTCTTTCTTTCTTTTCTATGATAATTTTCACTGGGTCATTACCAGGAGGGGGGGGGGAGTACATAATTGTTATAATTTCGTTTTTCACTGATGTTATTAGGGGAATTTTCATGATCTGCCTGTTTTCACAACGCATTCATATTCAGCACTATTACAAAATTGTATTTATCTTTTGCGGCATTACTTCCATATCAATTGCAAATCCTGGCCAAGGTCAACACGCTAGTTCACGTGGCGTGTTTGGACGGTCTGGAACGGTGTGTTAATGTGAACAAATTTGATACATCATAAAATACTACGATAATGACGAACGTC
>NC_091560.1:32205092-32223095 GCF_042767895.1 Penaeus vannamei
GGTACCGTTGTTACCCGCAAAGTTGTGCTAATCACCTAATCTTAATTTGGAACGTGTCAAACGGTGTATCAATACACCCGGAAGGAGTCATTCTCGATTAAAGGGAATGCTTATCTTCGTTGGGTACACACGGAACATGGTAACTGTAATTTCATCTAGAGTTCAAGGTGAAACCAAACCCCGCACACAGCAGGGTTCATAAACACTACACAGCTTTTGTAGGCTTTAAGACCTATGGCGAAGTGTAAGAGGCAATTCTGCATTCAGTTAGCAAGGCGTTCGAGAATATATGAGTAAGAATTTTAGCAAAGATTAACAGCAGCAGGATCATCATCGCTAAATGTTATCTTAGTGATTGTAATTACGATAATGATGTTATATTTATGATATATTTAACATTTGTTAGACAGTTATTGTTTTCCTGATAAGGGCGGAGAGGATGAGAGAGAGGGAAGGGAAAGAAAATAAAAAAGAGAGAGGGAGGGAAGAGAGAAAAATAGAATACAAGGCAGACGTTCGTCATTATCGTAGTATTTTATGATGTACCAAATTTGTTCACATTAACACACCGTTCCAGACCGTCCAAACACGCCACGTGAACTAGCGTGTTGACCTAGGCCAGGATTTGCAATTGATATGGAAATAATTCCGCAAAAGACAACTACAATTTTGTAATAGTGCTGATTATGAATGCGTTGTGAAAACAGGCAGATCATGAAAATTCCCCAAATAACATCAGTGAAAAACGAAATTATAACAATTATGTACCCCCCCTCCTGGTAATGACCCAGTGAAAATTATCATAGAAAAGAAAGAAAAGAAAAAGACAAACAACACAGGAAATAGGTAGGCGCATCTTATGTGAATACATACAAATTCATTTTGCTTTCTTGTTACTTACGTCTTTGTAATCAGTAATCTTAATCAGTTGACTCGGGTTCAAATCCTGACGGAGACAATGACGCATACATTTTAAAAATTATTTTGAGACTCATATTATATTTTTAAAATTTGTATTTTCATTGCAGTTGTTACCATACATGATTATCTATAAAATGCCAGACTGTGAACGGGGTTCTCTACTTACCACTGAAAGTTGATTTCACTTGCCACTCACTAATGCTACGGAAAAACGCTTTTTTCCATAATTTAGCTTTCCTCAAGTTACTACAATACAACTGTGAATTTGCATGTTTGTATCACGTGTATTTGTATAGAATAATAAATTGGAATGTATATTCAAAAATCTTGATTTAAATTGAACCTTAAGTCGTTAAAGTCACATCCGGGTCGGCGGGTTACAGTTTGAAAACACCGACAGAGAACAGTTTTGCTAATCACCTAATCTTAATTTGGAAAGTCTCAAACGCCAAATCAATACACCCAGATGTTGTCCTTGATAATACAACATATTCAATTTCGCTGTGTACACACGAGACATAGTAATAGTAATTTTATCTATAGTTCAGGCTGAAAGCAACGAGGTTGAATTTTTTTAAGCGGAACAACAGCAGTATTATTGGTATTATATTAATGATTGTGATTATGATAAGGGCAAGTTATGATGATTATTATATTTATAACATTTGTTAAACAATTGTTATTTTCATGATAAAGGAGGAGAAGGAGAGATAAAAGAATAAAAGACACGTTCGTCATTATCATTGTATTCTTATGGTGAATCAAATTTGTTCATATTGTTATACCCTTACAGACTGTCAAAACAGGCCACGTGAACTAGCCTGTTGACCTATGCCAGGAATTGAATTACAGTTGATAAAAAACTAATCCCGTGAAAGATAAATACAATATTATAGTAATAATACAGAATATGAATGCGTTTTGAGAACAGGCGGATCATGAACATTCCCTAATAACATTACTGAAATACAAAACTATCATAATTTTGCACTCCCTCCTGTAATGACCCAGTGATAATTATCATGGAAAAGGAAGAAAGAAAAAAGAAAAAACAAACATTGGAAATAAGCGCTTCAATATAGATATATAGTAATTCGTTTCACTCTCACATCAATTAAGTCTCCGTGGTGTAGTGGATAGCATGGCTGCCTCTTAATCAGCAGACTCGGGTTCAAATCCTGATGGAGACTAACATAATTATTTTTTTTTTAAATATTTTCAAACATTATATAAATAAGATTTTATTTTCAGTGCCATTGTTACCATACATGATCGTTTATAAAATGTCAGACAGTGGAAGGGATTCTTCTCTATTAAAATAGGGTTGCTAATCACCTAATCTTAATCAGGGAAAGTTACAGACACCATATCAGTACACCTAGAAGTTGTCCTCGATAATACAAGTTAATTTCACTGTGTACATATGAAGCATGGTAATGGTATTTTATGTACACTTTTAACCACAATATAGTTTAGTAGTTTTCGTGTTGTAATGGATAGCATGCCTGTCTCCTAATCAGTAGACTCGGGTTCAAATCCTGACGGAAACTATGGATGTTCGTCTTTAAAATTTTCAAATCAATATTTTCTCTGCATACATTTTATTGCTTTCATAATCACTGTTGTTATTAATGTTCGTAATTGTTCCAGAATAGTGCCAGACTATTAACAGGGACTATGAGCTTACCTTCTATCGTTATAGTTTACTGTTGCTGCCCACGAGTGATAAAGAAAAATGCTTTTCTCAATTCCTATTTGATCTTTGATCTACACTAATGTTGGAAACTGACATTATTGTATTAGATGTAAATTTCCATAATAAGAGCGATGGAAATGTATATTAAGACATATCAATTAGCTTTGTTGGAGTTAGATTACGTCTTCCACAAGTTGAGGACACTTCCCCGTAAACATTTCTAATCACTAGTGCTAATCACCTAATCTTAATTTGGAGTCTTGCATATCAGTACATCCAGAAGGATATAAAACACACTCATTTTCCCTGTGTACACACGGAGCTTGGTAATTATGATTTTACTTCGACTTAAATCCAATCCGGATCGGCGCGTCACAAGTGGAACACACCGGCCGGAAAAAAGGTTTGCTAATCACCTAATCTTAATCTGGAAAGTTACAAACACCATATCAGTACACCCAGTTGTTCTCGATTATATAGCATAGTTAATGCTATATAATCGGGTTCATATTGGATATAAATAACTATAATGATAATAATATGAACAATATTTTTTGACAATTATGATTACTGAAGAGGGAGACGGAAAAGTAAGATAATGAAAGTTGAAACTTTCCTAAGTAAAGCTAGGTGATTAGCAAACTTTTTTTTTCGGTTATGTGTTCAATCTGTGACGCGCCAATCTGGTCATTTTTTTTTTAAATACACCTTATACAAAAACGCTTAGTAACTCAAGGTAAGCTAAAATATGGAGTGAGAACGTTTTTCCGTAGCATTCATGAATGGCAAGTGAAATTAAGCATTCAGTGGTAAGTAGAGAAGAATCCCTTCCATTGTCTGACGTTTTATAGACGATTATGTCACAATAACATTTGCACTGAAAATAAAATCTAAAAAATATATGAGTTCGAAAATAATAATAATAAAAAAAAGGAAATGAGTATGTCTCCGTCAGGGTTTGAACCCGAGTCTACTGATTAAGAGGCAGTCATGCTATCCACTACACCACGGAGACTTAAATGATGAAAGTTAAACGAATTTAAATATCCATATAGGAACGCCTACTTATTCCCTATGTTTGTCCTTTTCTTTCTTTCATATGAAAATTATCACTGGGTCATTACAAGAGTACAAAATTATAATTTTGTTTTTCAGTGAAGTTATTTGGGGAATTTTCATGATCCGCCCGTTTTCAAAACGCATTCATATTCAGTACTTTTACAAGAATGTTGTCTTATTCTTTTGCGGAATTACTTTGGTATCAGTTGCAAATCCTGGCCTAGGTCAACACGCTAGTTCACGTGGCGTGTTTTGAGTCTGCAAGGGTATGTTACTGTGAACAAATTTGATACACCATAAAAATTTTCTGGTAATTACAAACGTCTGTTCTTTCTCTCAGTTTCTCTTTCCTTTTTCTCACTTTCTCTTCCCTCCCTCTCTCCTCCCTTATAATGAAGATAATTGTGTAACAAATGTTATATATATAACAATTATTATAACTTGCCATTATCTTATTGCCAATCATTATAATAACACTTATGATGATACTGCTGTTGTTCCGCTTTGTAAAAATTCTCACTCATATATATTCGCGAACGCCCTGCTATTTCACTGAATGCAGAATTTCTCTTGCACTTCGCCACAGGTCTTATCATAGCCTACGAAACCTATACAGTGTTTATGAACCCTATTGTGTGCGTGGTTTGCTTTCACCTTGAACTATTGATAAAATTACAGTTACCACGTTGCGTGTGTACACAAAAGAAACTCCTTCCGGGTGAAATGATATACCACGTGACACGTTCCTAATTAAGATTAGGTGATTAGCACTCCTTAGATGTTTGCGAGTAAGTGTCCTCAACCTGTACACGCCGATGCCGACATAATGAAATTCCAAGTTATTTCAATTATAAATTTTCATGTCTTAATGTAAGTTCCCATCGTTTATTTTAAAGAAATTCGCATATAATAGAAAAGTGATATTTCCCAAATGTACTGTAGTTAATAGATGAAAGCTAAAAAGGAATTGAGAAGAGCATTTGTAGGAACCAAAAACATAAACGGTCGACAGCACCCTGTTCACAGTCTGGTACTATTCTATAACGATTACACATAGTAATAATGGTAGTGAGTGCATAGTAATGTATGCAGTAAAAATATTGGTGTGAATAAAGGTAGATTAATAGTCCACATAAAGATTTGAAACCGAGTCTACTGTTTCAGAGGCAGACATGCTATCCACTACATAACACGAACTATTTAAGAGGAATGTATCTCTTGATATATAAAAGACATTTCATCTACCTCCTTCTTTCATCTCTCTCAATAGAAATTAAATCGCAAATTGTTTCAAATCAACCGTGAAAAAAGGACGAATGTCTTTCAATCTCTATTTTTTTTTTTGAGTCTCCCTCTTCATTATAAAAATAATTGTAATTGTCAAAAAATATTGTTCATATTATCATCATAATAGTTACTGTAATTTGCTATTGCCATTATGATAATAATCATGATAATAATAATGTTACTGCTTTTGTCTCTGTGTTAAAATTTTCACTAATATGTATTCGTGTGCGCTTTACTAGCTAGCTAAAAGTAGGATTGCCTAGTTCATTGGAAGTACAATTGCCTCATAAACTTAGTCATAGGTCTTGTCGTAACCTACAAAAACTGTATTGAATTCAGTAGTTTTCTCAATACACTGGTTAAAGAATATATATATATATATATATATATATATATATATATATATATATATATATATATATAACATTTCCTACACTACGTTGATATTAAATGTAAATACAGGCCTTCTGCCTAGGTCAAGAATCTAGTTCAAACTTGCATGAAAATGAGCAAAACGAGTGTCTATATAACTAAATAACAGCACTTACTTCTTTCCTATGTTGTTTGTCTCTTTTTTCTTCCTTATGCTATCACTGGTTCATTACAAGAGGGAGTACAATATTATCTTAACTTTGTGTTTCAGTAATGTTATCAAGATAATTTTCATGATCCGTCTGACACGTTCCAAATTAAGATTAGGTGATTAGCACTCCTTAGATGTTTGCGGGTAAGTGTCCTCAACCTGTGCCCGCCGATGCAGATATAATCAAAAAGTTAGGTTAATTATAAGTAAAATTGTTTCTTACTCTTAGTCATACGTCTTATTGAAACCTACAAAAAACCGAATTGAATTCAGTGGTTTTCTCAATACACTTGTTTTTGGTGTGGATATGATCTTTGGCTGAATATCCAACCATGAACCCGGTTGCTTTCAGCTTGAACTCTAGTTACAATTACGATTACCATGTTTCGTGTGTACGTAGCGAAATTATTAAATATATTATCGAGGGCAACTTGTGTGTGTACTAATATGGAGTCTGAGTCGAAATTAGGATTAGGTGATTAGCAAACCTTTATTTCTGGTCGGTGTCTTCAACCTGTGACGCGCCGATCTGGACATTAACGAATTTAGCTTAATTATCTTATCTTTGAATATATATTCCGATTTATGATTCTCTACAAATAACCATGTTATACAAAAATGCGAATTCCCAGTTGTGCTATAGTAACTCGAGGAAGGGCGTTTTCCGTAGCATTCGTGAGTGGCAACTGAAATAAAACTTTCAGTGTTAAATAGAGAAGAATCCCTTCCACTGTCTGACATTTTATAGACGATCATGTATGGTAACAATGGCACTGAAAGTAAAATCTTAATCATATAATGTTTGAAAATAATTTTTAAAAAATGTGAATGTTAGTCTCCATCAGGATTTGAACCCGAGTCTGCTGATTAAGAGGCAGCCATGCTATCCACTACACCACGGAGACTTAATTGATGTGAGAGTGAAACGAATTAGTATATATTTATATTGAAGCGCTTATTTCCAATGTTTGTTTTTCTTTTTTCTTTCTTTCTATTCTATGATAATTATCACTGGGTCATTACAGGAGGGAGTGCAAAATTATGATAGTTTTGTATTTCAGTAATGTTATTAGGGAATGTTCATGATCCGCCTGTTCTCAAAACGCATTCATATTCTGTATTATTACTATAATATTGCATTTATCTTTCACGGGATTAGCTTTCTATCAACTGTAATTCAATTCCTGGCATAGGCCAACAGGCTAGTTCACGTGGCCTGTTTTGACAGTCTGTAAGGGTATAACAATATGAACATATTTGATTCACCATAAGAATACTATGATAATGACGGACGTGTCTTTTATTCTTTTATCTTTCCTTCTCCTTTATTATGAAAATAATAATTGTTTAACAAATGTTATAACTATAATAATTATCATAACTTGCGCTTATCTTAATCACAATCATTAATATAATACCAATGATACTGCTGTTGTTCCGCTTAAAAAAAAATCAACCTGGTTGCTTTCAGCTTGAACTATAGATAAAATTACTATTACTATGTCTCGTGTGTACACAGCGAAATTGATTATGTTGTATTATCAAGGACAACATGTGGGTGTATTGATTTGGCGTTTGAGACTTTCCAAATTAAGATTAGGTGATTAGCAAAACTGTTCTCTGTTGGTGTTTTCAAACTGGAACCCGCCGACCCGGATGTGACTTTAACGACTTTAGGTTCAATTTAAATCAGGATTTTTGAATATACATTCCAATTTATTATTCTATACAAATACACGTGATACAAACATGCAAATTCACAGTTGTGCTATAGTAACTTGAGGAAAGCTAAATTATGGAAAAAAACGTTTTTTTCCGTAGCATTCGTGAGTGGCAAGTGAAATCAACTTTCAGTGTTAAGTAGAGAACCCAGTTCACAGTCTGGCATTTTATAGATAATCATGTATGGTAACTGCAATGAAAATACAAATTTTAAAAATATAATATGAGTCTCAAAATAATTTTAAAAATGTATTTTGACAGTCTCCGTCAGGATTTGAACCCGAGTCTACTGATTAAGAGGCAGTCATGCTATCCACTACACCACAAAGACCTAAGTAACAAGAAAACAAAACGAATTTATATCTCTGCATATAAGATGCGCCTACCTATTTCCTGTGTTGTTTGTCTTTTTCTTTTCTTTCTTTTCTATGATAATTTTCACTGGGTCATTACCAGGGAGGGGGGGGGGTACATAATTGTTATAATTTCGTTTTTCACTGATGTTATTTGGGGAATTTTCATGATCTACCTGTTTTCACAACGCATTCATATTCAGTACTATTACAAAATTGTATTTATCTTTTGCGGCATTACTTCCACATCAATTGCAAATCTTAGCATAGGTCAACACGCTTGTTCACGTGGCGTGATTGGACGGTCTGGAACGGTATGTTAATGTGAACAAATTTGATACACCATAAAATACTACGATAATGACGAACGGCTGTCTTGTATTCTCTTTTTCTCCCTTTCTCTTCCCTCCCTCTCTCTTTTTTATTCTCTTTCCCTTCCCTCTCTCTCATCCTCTCCGCCATTATCAGGAAAACAATGATTGTCTACCAAATGTTATATATATCATAAATATAACATCATTATCGTAATTACATTCACTATGGTAACATTTAGTGATGATGATCCTGCTGCTGTTAATCTTTGCTAAAATTCTTTACTCATATATTCTCGGACGCCTTGCTAACTGAATGCAGAATTGCCTCTTACACTTCTCCATAGGTCTTAGAGCCTACAAAAGCTGTGAAGTGTTTACGAACCCTGCTGTGTGCGGGGTTTGCTTTCACCTTGAACTCTAGATGAAATTACAGGTACCGTGTTCCGTGTGTATCCAACGAAGATAAACATTCCCTTTAATCGAGAATAACTCCTTCCGGGTGTATTGATACACCGTTTGACACGTTCCAAATAAAGAGTAGGTGATTAGCACAACTTTGCGGGTAACAACGGTACCCTGTTCACAGTCTGATACTTTTGTATAGCGATTATATATATTAATAATGGTAGTGCTTATAAAAGGAATAAATGTAGGCAGTGGAAATATAGGTAATAAAATTATGTAAAAATTAGATCATTAATAGCCCACGTCAGAATTTGTTATTTTCGTGATAAAGAAGGAGAGAAAGAGAATAAAAGACATCGTCCTTATCTTAGTATTTTTATGGTGTATCAAATTTGTTCATATCAACATATCCATACAGACTGTCTGAACAAGCCACGTGAGCGAGCGTGTCGACCGAGGCCAGGATTTACAATTGATATCACAGTAATGCCGCATAAAATAAATACAACATTCTTGTAATAGTACTGCATATGAATGCGTTTTGAAAACTGGCGGATCATGAAAATTCCCTCAATAACATTACTGAAACACAAAATTATAATAATCTTATACTCCCTCCTGTAAGTATCCAGTGATAATAATCATAGGAAATAAATAAATTAGAAGAGAAAGACAGACGAATAACATAGGAAATAGGAAGGCGTTCTTATAAGCATATATAAAAATTCGTTTCACCTTCATATCTGTAAGTTTCTGTGGTGTAGTGGATAGCATGACTGCCTCTTAATCAGTAGACTCGGGTTCAAATCCTGACGGAGACTAAGACATACATTTTTAAAATTATTTTCAAACGTTATATTTTTAAGATGTTATTTTCAGCGAAATTGTTACCATACACGATCGCCTTCAAAATGTCAGATTAATATTTCATTTCACTTGCCACTCACGAATGCTTCGGAAAAACGCATTTCTCACTCCATACATTTGCTTTCCTCGAGTTAGTATAGTGCAAATGGGAAGTTGCATTTTAGTATAACGTGTATTTGTATAGAAAAATAAATTGGAATGTATATGGAAAGATATTGAGTTTATAATGAACATAAATTTATTTAAATCTTACACGTCAAATCAGTACACACCCAAAAGTTGTCCTCGATAATATAGCTTAGTTAATTTCGCTGTTTATACACGAAACATGGTAATTGTAATTTTATCTAGAGTTCAAGCTTAAAGCAACCGGGTTCACAGTTGGATATTCAGCCATGGATCATATCAAAACTATTAACCAGTGTATTGTGAAAACTACTGAATTCGATACATTTTTTTGTAGGTTACGACAAGACCTATGACTAAGTTTATGAGGGAATTCTACTTCCAGTGAGCTAGTAAATCGTACACGAATACATATTAGTGAGAATTTTTTCAGAGACAACAGCAGTAACCTTATTATCATTATTGTTATCATAATGGCAATAGCAAATTACAGTAACTATTATGATGATAATATGAACAATATTTTTTGACAATTAAAATTATTTTTATAATGAAGAGGGAGACTGAAAAGGAGATTGAAAGACATTCGTCCTTTTTATATTCTTTTTCATGGTTGATTTGAAACAATTCACGATTTAATTTCTACTGAGAGAGATGAAAGAACGAGATAGATGAAATGTTTTTATATTTCAAAGGATACATTTTTCTTAAATAGTTATGTAGTGGATAGCATGTCTGCCTCTGAAACAGTAGACTCGGTTTCAAATCTTTATGTGGACTATTAATCTACCTTTTTTCACACCAATATTTTTACTGCATACATTTATTACTTTTATCTCCACTACTATTATTACTATGTGTAATCGTTACAGAATAGTACCAGACTGCGAACAGGGTGCTGTCGACGTTATATTTTTTTGGTTCCTACAAATGCTCTTCTCAATTCGTTTTTAGCTTTCATCTATTAACTGCAGTACATTTGGGAAATATCACTTTTCTATTATATGCGAATTTCTTTAAAATAAACGATGGCAACTTACATTAAGACATGAAAATTTATAATTAAACTAACTTGGAATTTCATTATGTCTACATCGGCGCGTACAGGTTGAGGACACTTACTCGCAAACATCTAAGGAGTGCTAATCACCTAATCTTAATTTGGAACGTGTCACGTGGTATATCATTTCACCCGGAATGAGTTTATTTTGTGTACACACGCAACGTGGTAACTGGAATTTTATCAAAAGTTCAAGGTGAAAGCAAACCACGCACACAATAGGATTCATAAACACTGTATAGGTTTCGTAGGCTATGATAAGACCTGTGGCGAAGTGCAAGAAAAATTCTGCATTCAGTGAAATAGCAGGGCGTTCGCGAATATATATGAGTGAGAATTTTTACAAAGCCTAACAACAGCAGTATCATCATAAGTGTTATTATAATGATTGTCATTAAGATAATGGCAAGTTATAATAATAATTGTTACATATATAGCATTTGTTAGACATTTATCTTCATTACAATGGAGGAGAGAGGGAAGAGAAAGAGAATAAAAGAGAGAGAGAGAGAGGGAAGAGACAGTGAGAAAAAGGGAAGAGAAAGAACAGACATTTGTCATTACCAAAGTATTTTTTATGGTGTATCAAATTTGTTCACATTAACATACCCTTGCAGACTCAAAACACGCCACGTGAACTAGCGTCTTGACCTAGGCCAGGATTTGCAACTGATAACAAAGTAATTCCGCAAAAGAATAAGACAACATTCTTGTAAAAGTATTGAATATGAATGCGTTTTGAAAACGGGCGGATCATGAAAATTCCCCTAATAACTTTACTGAAAAACAAAATTATAGTTTTGTACTCTTGTAATGACCCCGTGATAATTTTTATATGAAAGAAAGAAAAGGACAAACAACATAGGAAATAGGTAGGCGTTCCTATATACATATATAGAAATTTGTTTAATTACTTTCATCTGTCTCCGTGGTGTAGTGGATAGCATGACTGCCTCTTAATCAGTAGACTCGGGTTCAAATCCTGACGGAGACAAACACATACACTTTTTAAAGTATTTTCGAACTCATATTCTTAAAATATCATTTTCAGTGCAATTGTTATTGTGACATAATCGTCTATAAAATGTACAGTGGAAGAGGTTCTTCTCTACTTGCCACTGAATGTTTCATTTCACTTGCCATTCACGAATGCGACGGAAAAACGTTCTCACTCCATATTTTAGCTTACCTTGAGTTACTAAGCATTTTTGTATAAGGTGTATTTTTTATAGAATGACCGGATCGGCGCGTCACAGGTTGAACACATGACCGGAAAAAAAGATTTGCTAATCACCTAACTTTCCTTAGGAAAGTTTCAATCTCCATATTAGTACACCTAGAAGTTGTCCTCGATAATACAAGTTTATTTCACTGTGTACATACGAAGCATGGATGTTCTCTTTAAAATTTTCAAATCAATATTTTGTCTGCATACATTTTATTGCTTTCTTAATCATTGTTGTTATTAATGTTCGTAATTGTTCCAGACTATTAACAGGGACTATGAGCTTACCTTCTAGCGTTATAGTTTACTGTTCCTGCCTACGAATGATATAGAAAAATGCTTTTCTCAATTCCTATTTGATCTTTGATCTAGTAACTATAGATGATGAGAATTGACATTATTGTATTAGATGTAAATTTCTCTAATAAGAGCGATGGACATGTATATTAAGTCATATCAATTAGCTTTGTTGAAATCAGATTACGTCTGCCACAAGTTGAGGACACTTCCCCGTAAACATTTCTAATCACTAGTGCTAATCACCTAATCTTAATTTGGAAAGTCTCGCATATCAGTACATCCAGAAGGATATAAAACACACTCATTTTCCCTGTGTACACACGGAGCTTGGTAATTATGATTTTACTTCGACTTAAATCAAATCCGGATCGGCGCGTCACAAGTGGAACACACCGACCGGAAAAAAGGTTTGCTAATCACCTAATCTTAATCTGGAAAGTTACAAACACCATATCAGTACACCCAGAAGTTGACCTCGATTATATAGCATAGTTAATGTTATCTAGAGTTCAAGCTGAAGCAATCGGGTTCATATTGGATATTCAGCCATGCATCATATCCACTACATTGACCAGTGTATTGAGAGAACCAATGAATTCAGTAGAACACTATTTTTTGTAGGTCGTGATATGACCCATGACAGTGCAAGAGGCAATTGTTCTTCCAGTGAGCTAATAAGGCGTACACGAATACATGTTAGTGAGGATTTTTACACAGAGGGACAACAGCATTAACATTATTGTTATCATGATTATAGTCATTACGGCAATAGCAAATTGCAATAACTATAATGATAATAATATGAACAATATTTTTTGACAATTATGATTACTGAAGAGGGAGACGGAAAAGAAAGATAATGAAAGACATTTAACGTAATCTTTTCTATAGTTAATTTGAAACACTTCAAACAACGGGGTTCTTCTCTACTTACCACTGAATGTTTGATTTCACTTGCCACTCACGAATGTTACGGAAAAACGCTCTTCTCACTCCATTTCTTTGCTTTGCTTGAGTTACTATAGTACAAATGGGACGTTACATTTTTTGCATAACGTGCACTTGTATAGAATGATAAATGGAAAGATATCTATTTATAATGAACCTAAATTTGTTTAAATTAGGTCCAGATCGGCACGTCACAGGTTGAAGACACCAACCGAAAAAATAAGGTTTGCTAATCACCTAATCTTAATCTGGAAAGTTACAAACACCATATCAGTACACCCAGTTGTCCTCGATTATATAGCATAGTTAATGCTATATAATCGGGTTCATATTGGATATAAATAACTATAATGATAATAATATGAACAATATTTTTTGACAATTATGATTACTGAAGAGGGAGACGGAAAAGTAAGATAATGAAAGTTGAAACTTTCCTAAGTAAAGCTAGGTGATTAGAAAACCTTTTTTTCGGTTATGTGTTCAATCTGTGACGCGCCAATCTGGTCATTTTTTTTAAAATACACCTTATACAAAAATGCTTAGTAACTCAAGGTAAGCTTAAATATGGAGTGAGAACGTTTTTCCGTAGCATTCGTGAATGGCAAGTGAAATGAAACATTCAGTGGTAAGTAGAGAAGAATCCCTTCCATTGTCTGACGTTTTATAGACGATTATGTCACAATAACATTTGCACTGAAAATAAAATCTAAAAAATATATGAGTTCGAAAATAATAATAATAAAAAAAAAGGATATGAGTATGTCTCCGTCAGGGTTTGAACCCGAGTCTACTGATTAAGAGGCAGTCATGCTATCCACTGCACCACGGAGACTTAAATGATGAAAGTTAAACGAATTTAAATATGCATATAGGAACGCCTACTTATTTCCTATGTTTGTCCTTTTCTTTCTTTCATATGAAAATTATCACTGGGTCATTACAAGAGTACAAAATTATAATTTTGTTTTTCAGTGAAGTTATTTGGGGAATTTTCATGATCCGCCCGTTTTCAAAACGCATTCATATTCAGTCCTTTTACAAGAATGTTGTCTTATTCTTTTGCGGAATTACTTTGGTATCAGTTGTAAATCCTGGCCTAGGTCAAGACGCTAGTTCACGTGGCGTGTTTTGAGTCTGCAAGGGTATGTTAATGTGAACAAATTTGATACACCATAAAAATTCTCTGGTAATTACAAACGTCTGTTCTTTCTCTCACTTTCTCTTTCCTTTTTCTCACTTTCTCTTCCCTCCCTCTCTCCTCCCTTATAATGAAGATAATTGTCTAACAAATGTTATATATATAACAATTATTATAACTTGCCATTATCTTATTGCCAATCATTATAACAACACTTATGATGATACTGTTGTTGTCCCGCTTTGTAAAAAATCTCACATATATATTCGCGAACGCCCTGCTATTTCACTGAATGCAGAATTTTTCTTGCACTTTGCCACAGGTCTTATCATAGCCTACGAAACCTTTACAGTGTTTATGAACCCTATTGTGTGCGTGGTTTGCTTTCACCTTGAACTATTGATAAAATTCCAGTTACCACGTTGCGTGTGTACACAAAATAAACTCCTTCCGGGTGAAATGATATACTACGTGACACTTTCCTAATTAAGATTAGGTGATTAGCACTCCTTAGACGTTTGCGAGTAAGTGTCCTCAACCTGTGCGCGCCGATGTAGACATAATGAAATTGTAAGTTAGTTTAATTATAAATTGTCAAGTATTAATGCAAGTTGCCATCGCTTATTTTAAAGAAATTCGTATATAATAGAAAAGTGATATTTCCCAAATATACTGCAGTTAATAGATGAAAGCTAAAAAACGAATTGAGAAGAGCATTTGTAGGAACCAAAAACATAACGGTCGACAGCACCCTGTTCACAGTCTGGTACTATTCTATAACGATTACTCATGGTGATAATAGTAGTGAGTGCATCGTTAGGTATGCAGTAAAAATATTGGTGTGAAAAAAGGTAGATTAATAGTCCACATAAAGATTTGAACCCGAGTCTACTGTTTCAGAGGCAGACATGCTATCCACTACATAACACGAACTATTTAAGAAATATGTATCCTTTGAAATATAAAAACATTTCATCTACCTCGTTCTTTCATCTCTGTCTGTCTGTCTGCCTGTTTATCTGTCTCTTTACCTCGCGTCCCTTTTATGATGTTTATATTTTAGTCTATTCTCCTTTATACAAAGATGGAATAGTAAAAGCCACAATGGAAATTTAATCGTGAATTGTTTCAAATCTACTAACAAGAAGGACGAAATTCTTTCAATCTCTCTCTTTTCAGTCTCCCTCTTCATTATAAAAATAGTTGTAATTGTCATAAATTACTGTTCATATTATCACCATAATATTTACTGTAATTTGCTATTGCCATAATGATAATAATCATGATAATAATAATGTTACTGCTGTTGTCTCTGTAAAAATTCTCACTAATATGTATTCGTGTACGCTTTACTAGCTCACTGGAAGTAGGATTGCCTGATAACCTTAGTCATAGGTCTTGTCCTAACTTACAAAAACTCAATTGAATTCAGTAGTTTTCTCAATACACTGGTTAAAGAATATATATATATATATATATATATATATATATATATATATATATATATATATATATATATATATATATATATATATATATATATATATATATATATATATATATATATATATAACATTTCCTACACTACGTTGATATTAAATGTAAATACAGGTCTTCTGCCTAGGTCAAAAATCTAGTTCAAACTTGCATGAAAATTAGCAAAACGAGTATCTATATAACTAAATAACAGCACCTACTTCTTTCCTATGTTGTTTGTCTCTTTTTTCTTCCTTATGCTATCACTGGTTCATTACAAGAGGGAGTACAATATCATCTTAACTTTGTGTTTCAGTAATGTTATCAAGATAATTTTCATGATCCGTCTGACACGTTCCAAATTAAGATTAGGTGATTAGCACTCCTTAGATGTTTGCGGGTAAGTGTCCTCAACCTGTGCCCGCCGATGCAGATATAATCAAAAAGTTAGATTAATTATAAGTAAAATTGTTTCTTACTCTTAGTCATACGTCTTATTGAAACCTACAAAAAACCGAATTGAATTCAGTGGTTTTCTCAGTACACTTGTTTTTGGTGTGGATATGATCTTTGGCTGAATATCCAACTATGAACCCGGTTGCTTTCAGCTTGAACTCTAGTTACAATTACGATTACCATGTTTCGTGTGTACGTAGCGAAATTATTAAATATATTATCGAGGGCAACTTGTGTGTGTACTAATATGGAGTCTGAGTCGAAATTAGGATTAGGTGATTAGCAAACCTTTATTTCTGGTCGGTGTCTTCAACCTGTGACGCGCCGGTCCGGACATTAACGAATTTAGGTTAATTATCTTATCTGTGAATATACATTCCGATTTAATATTCTCTACAAATAACCATGTTATACAAAAATGCGAATTCCCAGTTGTGCTATAGTAACTCGAGGAAGGGCGTTTTCCGTAGCATTGGTGAGTGGCAACTGAAATAAAACTTTCAGAGGTAAATAGAGAAGAATCCCTTCCACTGTCTGACATTTTACAGACGATCATGTATGGTAAAAATGGCACTGGAAATAAAATCTTAATCATATAATGTTTGAAAATAATAAAAAAAAAAATTATGAATGTTAGTCTCCTTCAGGATTTGAACCCGAGTCTGCTGATTAAGAGGCAGCCATGCTATCCACTACACCACGGAGACTTAATTGATGTGAGAGTGAAACGAATTTGTATATATCTATATTGAAGCGCTTATTTCCAATGTTTGTTTTTCTTTTTTCTTTCTTTCTTTTCTGTGATAATTATCACTGGGTCATTACAGGAGGGAGTGCAAAATTATGATAGTTTTGTATTTCAGTAATGTTATTAGGGAATGTTCATGATCCGCCTGTTCTCAAAACGCATTCATGTTTTGTATTATTACTATAATATTGTATTTATCTTTTACGGGATTAGTTTTTTATCAACTGTAATTCAATTCCTGGCATAGGTCAACAGGCTAGTTCACGTGGCCTGTTTTGACAGTCTGTAAGGATATAATAATATGAACAAATTTGATTCACCATAAGAATACTATGATAATGACGAACGTGTCTTTTATTTTTTTATCTCGCCTTCTCCCCCTTTAACATGAAAATAACAATTGTTTAACAAATGTTATAAGCATAATAATTATCATAACTTGCCCTTATCATAATCACAATCATTAATATAATACCAATGATACTGCTGTTGTTCCGCTTAAAAAAAAATCAACCTGGTTGCTTTCAGCTTGAACTATAGATAAAATTACTATTACTATGTCTCGTGTGTACACAGCGAAATTGATTATGTTGTATTATCAAGGACAACATCTGGGTGTATTGATTTGGCGTTTGAGACTTTCCAAATTAAGATTAGGTGATTAGCAAAACTGTTCTCTGTTGGTGTTTTCAAACTGTAACCCGCCGACCCGGATGTGACTTTAACGACTTTAGGTTCAATTTAAATTAGGATTTTTGAATATACATTCCAATTTATTATTCTATACAAATACACATGATACAAACATGCAAATTCACAGTTGTGCTATAGTAACGTGAGGAAAGCTAAATTATGAAAAAAAAAAAAAAAAAAAACGTTTTTCCGTAGCATTCGTGAGTGGCAAGTGAAATCAACTTTCAGTGGTAAGTAGAGAACCCCGTTCACAGTCTGGCATTTTATAGATAATCATGTATGGTAACAACTGCAATGAAAATACAAATTTTAAGAATATAATATGAGTCTCAAAATAATTTTAAAAATGTATGTATCATTGTCTCCGTCAGGATTTGAACCCGAGTCAACTGATTAAGAGGCAGTCATGCTATCCACTACACCACAAAGACGTAAGTAACATGAAAGCAAAACGAATTTATATCTATTCATATAAGATGCGCCTACCTATTTCCTGTGTTGTTTGTCTTTTTTTTTTTTTTTCTTACTTTCTTTTCTATGATAATTTTCACTGGGTCATTACCAGGGAGGGGGGGGGTACATAATTGTTATAATTTCGTTTTTCACTGATGTTATTAGGGGAA
>NC_091560.1:32223595-32246795 GCF_042767895.1 Penaeus vannamei
AACGCCAAATCAATACACCCAGATGTTGTCCTTGATAATACAACATAATCAATTTCGCTGTGTACACACGAGACATAGTAATAGTAATTTTGTTTATAGTTCAAGCTGAAAGCAACCAGGTTGAAATTTTTTAAGCGGAACAACAGCAGTATCATTGGTATTATATTAATGATTGTGATTATGATAAGGACAAGTTCTGATAATTATTATGCTTATAACATTTGTTAAACAATAGTTATTTTCATGATAAAGGAGGAGGAGAGATAAAAGAATAAAAGACACGTTCGTCATTATCATAGTATTCTTATGGTGAATCAAATTTGATCATATTGTTGTACCCTTACAGACTGTCAAAACAGGCCACGTGAACTAGCCTGTTGACCTATGCCAGGAATTGAATTACAGTTGATAAAAAACTAATCCCGTGAAAGATAAATGCAATATTATAGTAATAATACAGAATATGAATGCGTTTTGAGAACAGGCGGATCATGAACATTCCCTAATAACATTACTGAAATACAAAACTATCATAATTTTGCACTCCCTCTTGTAATGACCCAGTGATAATTATCATAGAAAAGAAAGAAAGAAAAAAGAAAAACAAACATTGGAAATAAGCGCTTCAATATCGCTAATACAAATTCGTTTCACTTTCACATCATTTAAGTCTCCGTGGTGTAGTGGATAGCATGGCTGCCTCTTAATCAGCAGACTCGGGTTCAAATCCTGACGGAGACTAACATTCATGTTTTTTTTTTTTTTTTTTTTTTTTACATTATTTTCAAATATTATATGATTAAGATTTTATTTTCAGTGCCATTGTTACCATACATGATCGTCTATAAAATGTCAGACAGTGGAAGGGATTCTTCTCTATTTACCTCTGAAAGTTTTATTTCAGTTGCCACTCACGAATGCTACGGAAAACGCCCTTCCTCGAGTTACTATAGCACAACTGGGAATTTGCATTTTTGTATAACATGGTTATTTGTAGAGAATATTAAATCGGAATGTATATTGAAAGATAAGATAATTAACCTAAATTCGTTAATGTCCGGACCGGCGCGTCACAGGTTGAAGACACCGACCAGAAATAAAGGTTTGCTAATCACCTAATCCTAATTTCGACTCAGACTCCATATTAGTACACACACAAGTTGCCCTCGATAATATATTTAATAATTTCGCTGCGTACACACGAAACATGGTAATCGTAATTGTAACTAGAGTTCAAGCTGAAAGCAACCGGGTTCATGGTTGGATATTCAGCCAAAGATCATATCCACACCAAAAACAAGTGTATTGAGAAAACCACTGAATTCAATAGGACACTACGGTTTTTTGTAGGTTTCAATAAGACGTATGACTAAGAGTAAGAAATAATTTTACTTATAATTAACCTAACTTTTTTATTATATCTGCATCGGCGGGCACAGGTTGAGGACACTTACCCGCAAACATCTAAGGAGTGCTAATCACCCAATCTTAATTTGGAACGTGTCACACGGATCATGAAGATTATCTTGATAACATTGCTGAAACACAAAGTGAAGATAATATTGTACTTCCTCTTGTAATGAACCAGTGATATCATAAGAAAGAAAAAAGAGACAAACAACATAGGAAAGAAGTAGGTGCTGTTATTTAGTTATATAGACACTCGTTTTGCTATTTTTCATGCGTTTGAACTAGATTTTTGACCTAGGCAGAAGACCTGTATTTACATTTAATATCAACGTAGTGTAGGAAATGTTTATATATATATATATATATATATATATATATATATATATATATATATTCTTTAACCAGTGTATTGAGAAAACTACTGAATTCAATACAGTTTTTGTAGGTTACGACAAGACCTATGAATAGTTTATGAAGCAATTCTACTTCCAGTGAGCTAGTAAAGCGTACACGAATGCATATTAGTGAGAATTTTTACAGAGACAACAGCAGTAACATTATTATTATCATGATTATTATCATTATGGCAATAGCAAATTACAGTAAATATTATGGTGATAATATGAACAGTAATTTTTGACAATTACAACTATTTTTATAATGAAGAGGGAGACTGAAACGAGAGAGATTGAAAGAAATTCGTCCTTCTTGTATTCTTTTTCATGGTTGATTTGAAACAATTCACGATTTAATTTCCATTGTGGCTTTTACTATTCCATCTTTGTATAAAGGAGAATAGACTAAAATATAGACATCATAAAAGGGACGCGAGGCAAAGAGACAGATAGACAGGCAGACAGACAGAGATGAAAGAACGAGGGAGATAAAATGTTTTTATATTTCAAAGGATACATTTTTCTTAAACAGTTCGTGTTATGTAGTGGATAGCATGTCTGCCTCTGAAACAGTCGACTCGGTTTCAAATCTTTATGTGGACTATTAATCTACCTTTTTTCACACCAATATTTTTTCTGCACACATTTATTACTATGCACTCACTACTATTATTACTATGCGTAATCGTTATAGAATAGTACCAGACTGTGAACAGGGTGCTGTCGACCGTTTATGTTTTTGGTTCCTACAAATGCTCTTCTCAATTCTTTTTTTAGTTTTCATCTATTAACTACAGTACATTTGGGAAATATCAGTTTTCTATTATATGCGAATTTCTCTAAAATAAACAATGGCAACTTGCATTAAAACATGACAATTTATAATTAAACAAACTTGGAATTTCATTATGTCTACATCGGCGCGCACAGGTTGAGGGCACTTACTCGCAAACATCTAAGGAGTGCTAATCACCTAATCTTAATTAGGAACGTGTCACGTGGTATATCATTTCACCCGGAAGGACTTTATTTTGTGTACACACGCAACGTGGTAACTGTAATTTTATCAATAGTTCAAGGTGAAAGCAAACCACGCACACAATAGGGTTCATAAACACTGTATAGGTTTCGTAGGCTATGATAAGACCTGTGGCGAAGTGCAAGAGAAATTCTGCACTCAGTGAAATAGCAGGGCGTTCGCGAGTATATATGAGTGAGAATTTTTACAAAGCGGAACAATAGCAGTATCATCATAAGTGTTATTATAATGATTGGCAATAAGATAATGGCAAGTTATAATAATTGTTATATATATAACATTTGTTAGACAATTATCTTCATTATAAGGGAGGAGAGAGGGAGGGAAGAGAAAGTGAGAAAAAGGAAAGAGAAAGTGAGAGAAAGAACAGACGTTTGTAATTACCAGAGAATTTTTATGGTGTATCAAATTTGTTCACATTAACATACCCTTGCAGACTCAAAACACGCCACGTGAACTAGCGTCTTGACCAAGGCCAGGATTTACAACTGATACCAAAGTAATTCCGCAAAAGAATAAGACAACATTCTTGTAAAAGGACTGAATATGAATGCGTTTTGAAAACGGGCGGATCATGAAAATTCCCCAAATAACTTCACTGAAAAACAAAATTATAATTTTGTACTCTTGTAATGACCCAGTGATCATTTTCATATGAAAGAAAGAAAAGGACAAACATAGGAAATAAGTAGGCGTTCCTATATGCATATTTAAATTCGTTTAACTTTCACCATCTAAGTCTCCGTGGTGTAGTGGATAGCATGACTGCCTCTTAATCAGTAGACTCGGGTTCAAACCCTGACGGAGACATACTCATTTCCTTTTTTTTATTATTATTATTATTTTCGAACTCATATATTTTTTAGATTTTATTTTCAGTGCAAATGTTATTGTGACATAATCGTCTATAAAACGTCAGACAATGGAAGGGATTCTTCTCTACTTACCACTGAATGCTTAATTTCACTTGCCATTCATGAATGCTACGGAAAAACGTTCTCACTCCATATTTAAGCTTACCTTGAGTTACTAAGCGTTTTTGTATAAGGTGTATTTAAAAAAAAAATGACCAGATTGGCGCGTCACAGATTGAACACATAACCGAAAAAAAAAGTTTGCTAATCACCTAGCTTTACTTAGGAAAGTTTCAACTTTCATTATCTTACTTTTCCGTCTCCCTCTTCAGTAATCATAATTGTCAAAAAATATTGTTCATATTATTATCATTATAGTTATTTATATCCAATATGAACCCGATTATATAGCATTAACTATGCTATATAATCGAGGACAACTGGGTGTACTGATATGGTGTTTGTAACTTTCCAGATTAAGATTAGGTGATTAGCAAACCTTATTTTTTCGGTTGGTGTCTTCAACCTGTGACGTGCCGATCTGGACCTAATTTAAACAAATTTAGGTTCATTATAAATAGATATCTTTCCATTTATCATTCTATACAAGTGCACGTTATGCAAAAAATGTAACGTTCCATTTGTACTATAGTAACTGAAGCAAAGCAAAGATATGGAGTGAGAAGAGCGTTTTTCCGAAGCATTCGTGAGTGGCAAGTGGAATCAAACATTCAGTGGTAAGTAGAGAAGAACCCCGTTGTTTGAAGTGTTTCAGATTAACTATAGAAAAGATTACGTTAAATGTCTTTCATTATCTTTCTTTTCCTTCTCCCTCTTCAGTTATCATAATTGTCAAAAAATATTGTTCATATTATTATCATTATAGTTATCGCAATTTGCTATTGCCGTAATGACTATAATCATGATAACAATAATGTTAATGCTGTTGTCCCTCTTTGTAAAAATCCTCACTAATATGTATTCGTGTACGCCTCACTAGCTCACCGGAAGACCAATTGCCTCTTGCACTGTCATGGGTCATATCACAACCTACAAAAACTAGTGTTCTACTGAATTCATTGGTTCTCTCAATACACTGGTCATTGTAGTGGATATGATACATGGCTGAATATCCAATGTGAACCCGGTTGCTTCAGCTTGAACTCTAGATAACATTAACTATGCTATATAATCGAGGACAACTTCTGGGTGTAAAATTATAATTACCAAGCTCCGTGTGTACACAGGGAAAATAATTATGTTTTATATCCTTCTGGATGTACTGATATGCGAGACCTTCCAAATTATGATTAGGTGATTAGCACTAGCGATTAGAAATGTTTACGGGGAAGTGTCCTCAACTTGTGGCAGACGTAATCTAATTCCAACCAAGCTAATTGATATGTCTTAATATACATTTCCATCGCTCTTACTATGGAAATTTACATCTAATACAATAATGTCAATTTCCAACATTAGTGTAGATCAAAGATCAAATAGGAATTGAGAAAAGCATTTTTCTATATCATTCGTGGGCAGCAACAGTAAACTATAACGCTAGAAGGTAAGCTCAAAGTCCCTGTTCATAGTCTGGCACTATTCTGGAACAATTACGAACATTAATAACAACAGTGATTATGAAAGTAATAAAATGTATGCAGAGAAAATATTGATTTGAAAAATTTAAAGAGAAATATTTAGTTTCCGTCAAGATTTGAACCCGAGTCTACTGATTAGGAGACAGTCATGCTATCCATTACACCACAAAAACTACTAAACAATATAGTGGTTAATGGTGTACATAAAATAAAATACCATTACCATGCTTCGTATGTACACAACGAAATTAACTTTTATTATCGAGGACAACTTGTAGGTGTACTAATATGGAGATTGAAACTTTCCTAAGTAAAGTTAGGTGATTAGCAAACCTTTTTTTCCGGTCATGTGTTCAATCTGTGACGCGCCAATCCGGTCATTTTTTAAAAAATACACCTTATACAAAAATGCTTAAGTCAATGTAAGCTAAAATATGGAGTGAGAACGTTTTTCCGTCGCATTCGTGAATGGCAAGTGAAATGAAACATTCAGTGGTAAGTAGAAAAGAACCTCTGCCACTGTCCATTTTATAGACGATTATGTCACAATAACAGTTGCACTGAAAATGATATTTTAAAAATATGAGTTCGAAAATAATTTAAAAAGTGTATGTCTGTTAGTCTCAGTCAGGATTTGAACCCGAGTCTACTGATTAATAGGCAGTCATGCTATCCACTGCACCACGGAGACTTAGATGGTAACAATTAAACAAACCTTTATATATCCATATAGGAACGCCTACGTATTTCCTATGCTGTTTGTCCTTTTCTTTCTTTCATATGAAAATTATCACTGGGTCATTACAAGAGTATAAGATTATAATTTTGTTTTTCAGTAAAGTTATTAGGGGAATTTTCATGATCCGCCCGATTTCAAAACGCATTCATATTCAGTACTTTTACAAGAATGTTGTCTTATTCTTTTGCGGAATTACTTTGGTATCAGTTGTAAATCCTGGCCTAGGTCAAGACGCTAGTTCACGTGGCGTGTTTTGAGTCTGCAAGGGTATGTTAATGTGAACAAATTTGATACACCATAAAAATTTTCTGGTAATTACAAACGTCTGTTCTTTCGCTCACTTTCTCTTTCCTTTTTCTCACTTTCTCTTCCCTCCCTCTCTCCTCCCTTATAATGAAGATAATTGTCTAACAAATGTTATATATATAACAATTATTATAACTTGCCATTATCTTATTGCCAATCATTATAATAACACTTATGATGATACTGCTGTTGTTCCGCTTTGTAAAAATTCTCACTCATATATATTCGCGAACGCCCTGCTATTTCACTGAGTGCAGAATTTTTCTTGCACTTCGCTATAGATCTTATCATAGCCTACAAAATCTATACAGTGTTTATGGACCCTATTGTGTGCGTGGTTTGCTTCCACCTTGAACTATTGATAAAATTCCAGTTACCACGTTGCGTGTGTACACAAAATAAAGTCCTTCCGGGTGAAATGATATACCACGTGACACGTTCCTAATTAAGATTAGGTGATTAGCACTCCTTAGATGTTTGCGAGTAAGTGTCCTCAACCTGTGCGCGCCGATGTAGACGTAATGAAATTCCAAGTTAGTTTAATTATAAATTGTCATGTTTTAATGTAAGTTGCCATTGTTTATTTTAGAGAAATTCGCATATAATAGAAGAGTGATATTTCCCAAATGTACTGCAGTTAATAGATGAAAGCTAAAAACGAATTGAGGAGAGTATTTGTAGGAACCAAAAACATAAACGGTCGACAGCACCTTGTTCACAGTCTGGTACTATTCTATAACGATTACGCATAGTAATAATAGTAGGGGTTATAAAAGTAATAAATGTATGCAGTAAAAATATTGGTGTGAAAAAGGTAGATTAATAGTCCACATCAGGATTTGAACCCGAGTCTACTGTTTCAGAGGCAGACATGCTACTCACTACATAACACAAACTATTTAAGAGAAATGTATCCTTTGAAATATAGAAAACATTTCATCTACTTCGTTCTTTCATTCTCAATAGAAACTAAATCGCAAATTGTTTTAAATCAACCATGAAAAAGAATACAAAAAGGACGAATGTCTTTCAATCTCTATTTTTTTTTTTTTTTGAGTCTCCCTCTTCATTATAAAAATAATTGTAATTGTCAAAAAATATTGTTCATATTATCATCATAATAGTTACTGTAATTTGCTATTGCCATTATGATAACAATAAGAATGTTACTGCTGTTGTTTCTGTGTAAAAATTCTCACTAATATGTATTCGTGCACGCTTTACTAGCTCGCTAAAAGTAGAATTGCCTCATAAACTTAGTCATAGGTCTTGTAACCTACAAAAAATGTATTGAATTCAGTAGTTTTCACAATACACTGGTTAATAGTTTTGATATAATCCATGGCTGAATTTCCAACTATGAACCCGGTTGCTTTAAGCTTGAACTTCAGATAAAATTACAATTACCATGTTTCGTGTATAAACAGCGAAATTAACTTATTAACTATATTATCGAGAACAACTTTTGGGTGTACTGATTTGACGTGTAAGATTTAAATAAATTTATGTTCATTATAAATCAGTATCTTTCCATATACATTCCAATTTATTTTTCTATACAAATACACGTTATACAAAAATGCAACTTCCCATTTGCACTATACTAACTCGAGGAAAGCAAATGTATGGAGTGAGAAAGGCGTTTTTCCGAAGCATTCGTGAGTGGCAAGTGAAATGTAATATTAATTGGCAAGTAGAGAAGAACCCCGTTCATAGTCTGACATTTTGTAGGCGATCGTGTATGGTAACAATTTCGCTGAAAATAACATCTTAAAAATATAACGTTTGAAAATAGTTTTAAAAATATATGTATGTTAGGCTCCGTCAGGATTTGAACCCGAGTCTACTGATGAAGAGGCAGTCATGCTATCCACTACACCACGGAGACTTACAAGATAAGAAGGTAAAACGAATTTATATATATGCTTATGAGAGCGCCTTCCTATTTCTTATGTTATTTGTCTGTCTTTCTCTTCTAATTTATTTCTTTACTATGATTATTATCACTGGCTACTTACAGTAATGTTATTGAGGGAATTTTCATGATCCACCTGTTTTCAAAACGCTTTCATATGCAATACTATTACAAGAATATTGTATTTATTTTATGCGGCATTACTGTGATATCAATTGTAAATCCTGGACTCGGTCGACACGCTCGCTCACGTGGCTTGTTTAGACAGTCTGTAAGGAGATGTTGATCTGAACAAATTTGATACACCATAAAAATACTAAGGTAAGGACGAACATGTCTTTTATTCTCTTTCTCTCTCCTTCTTTATCATGAATATATCAAATTCTGACGCGGACTATTAATGATTTAATTTTTACATAATTTTATTACCTATATTTCCACTGCCTACATTTATTCCTTTTATAAGCACTACCATTATTAATATATATAATCGCTATAAAAAAGTATCAGACTGTGAACAGGGTACCGTTGTTACCCGCAAAGTTGTGCTAATCACCTACTCTTTATTTGGAACGTGTCAAACGGTGTATCAATACACCCGGAAGGAGTTATTCTCTATTAAAGGGAATGTTTATCTTCGTTGGGTACACACGGAACATGGTAACTGTAATTTCATCTAGAGTTCAAGGTGAAAGCAACCCCGCACACAGCAGGGTTCATAAACACTCACAGCTTTTGTAGGCTTTAAGACCTATGGCGAAGTGCAAGAGGCAATTCTGCATTCAGTTGGCAAGGCGTTCGAGAATATATGAGTAAGAATTTTAGCAAAGATTAACAGCAGCAGGATCATCATCGCTAAATGTTATCTTAGTGATTGTAATTACGATAATGATGTTATATTTATGATATATATAACATTTGTGAGACAATTATTGTTTTGCTGATAAGGGCGGAGAGGATGAGAGAAAGGGAAGGGAAAGAGAATATAAAAGAGAGAAGGAAGAGAAAGTGAGAAAAAGAGAATACAAGACAGACGTTCGTCATTATCGTAGTATATCATGATGTATCAAATTTGTTCACATTAACACACCGTTCCAGACCGTCCAAACACGCCACGTGAACTAGCGTGTTGACCGTGGCCAGGATTTGCAATTAATGTGGAAGTAAAAAAAAGCAAAAGCTAAATACAATTTTGTAATAGTGCTGAATATGAATGCGTTGTGAAAACAGGCAGATCATGAAAATTCCCCTAATAACATCAGTGAAAAACGAAATTATAACAATTATGTACTCCCCCCCCCCTCCTGGTAATGACCCAGTGAAAATTATCATAGAAAAGAAAGAAAGAAAGAAAAAAAAAAAGACAAACAACACAGGAAATAGGTAGGCGCATCTTATATGAATAGATATAAATTCGTTTTGCTTTCATGTTACTTACGTCTTTGTGGTGTAGTGGATAGCATGACTGCCTCTTAATCAGTTGACTCGGGTTCAAATCCTGACGGAGACAATGACTGAAACATTTTAAAAATTATTTTGAGACTCGTATTATATTCTTAAAATTTGTATTTTCATTGCAGTTGTTACCATACTTGATTATCTATAAAATGCCAGACTGTGAACTGGGTTCTCTACTTACCACTGAAAGTTGATTTCACTTGCCACTCACGAATGCTACGGAAAAAAAACGTTTTTTTCCATAATTTAGCTTTCCTCAAGTTACTATAGCACAACTGTGAATTTGCATGTTTGTATCACGTGTATTTGCATAGAATAATAAATTGGAATGTATATTCAAAAATCCTGATTTAAATTGAACCTAAAGTCGTTAAAGTCACATCCGGGTCGGCGGGTTACAATTTGAAAACACCGACAGAGAACAGTTTTGCTAATCACCTAATCTTAATTTGGAAAGTCTCAAACGCCAAATCAATACACCCAGATGTTGTCCTTGATAATACAACATAATCAATTTCACTGTGTACACACGAGACATAGTAATAGTAATTTTGTTTATAGTTCAGGCTGAAAGCAACCAGGTTGAATTTTTTTTTAAGCGGAACAACAGCAGTATCATTGGTATTATATTAATGATTGTGATTATGATAAGCGCAAGTTATGATAATTATTATACTTATAACATTTGTTAAACAATTATTTTCATGATAAAGGGGGAGAAGGCGAAATAAAAGAATAAAAGACACGTTCGTCATTATCAAAGTATTCTTATGGTGAATTAAATTTGTTCATATTGTTATACCCTTACAGACTGTCAAAACAGGCCACGTGAACTAGCCTTTTGACCTATGCCAGGAACTGAATTACAGTTGATGAAAAAACTAATCCCGTGAAAGATAAATGCAATATTATAGTAATAATACAGAATATGAATGCGTTTTAACAGGCGGATCATGAACATTCCCTAATAACATTACTGAAATACAAAACTATCATAATTTTGCACTCCCTCCTGTAATGACCCAATGATAATTATCATGGAAAAGGAAGAAAGAAAAAAGAAAAACAAACATTGGAAATAAGCGCTTCAATATAGGTATACACAAATTCGTTTCACTCTCACATCAATTAAGTCTCCGTGGTGTAGTGGATAGCATGGCTGCCTCTTAATCAGCAGACTCGGGTTCAAATCCTGATGGAGACTAGAATTCACATTTTTTAAAAATTATTTTCAAACATTATATAAATAAGATTTTATTTTCAGAGCCATTGTTACCATACATGATCGTCTATAAAATGTCAGACAGTGGAAGGGATTCTTCTCTATTTACCTCTGAATGTTTTATTTCAGTTGCCACTCACGAATGCTACGGAAAACGCCCTTCCTCGAGTTACTATAGCACAACTGGGAATTCGCATTTTTGTATAAAATGGTTATTTGTAGAGAATAATAAATCGGAATATATATTGAAAGATAAGATAATTAACCTAAATTCGTTAATGTCCGGACCGGCGCGTCACAGGTTGAAGACACCGACCAGAAATAAAGGTTTGCTAATCACCTAATCCTCATTTCGACTCAGACTCCATATTAGTACACACACAAGTTGCCCTCGATAATATATTTAATAATTTCGCTACGTACACACGAAACATGGTAATCGTAATTGTGACTAGAGTTCAAGCTGAAAGCAACCGGGTTCATGGTTGGATATTCAGCCAAAGATCATATCCACACCAAAAACAAGTGTATTGAGAAAACCACTGAATTCAATAGGACACTACGGTTTTTTGTAGGTTTCAGTAAGACGTATGACTAAGAGTAAGAAACAGTTTTACTTATAATTAACCTAACTTTTTTATTATATCTGCATCGGCGGGCACAGGTTGAGGACACTTACCCGCAAACATCTAAGGAGTGCTAATCACCTAATCTTAATTTGGAACGTGTCAGACGGATCATGAAAATTATCTTGATAACATTACTGAAACACAAAGTGAAGATAATATTGTACTTCCTCTTGTAATGAACCAGTGATAGCATAAGAAAGAAAAAAGAGACAAACAACATAGGAAAGAAGTAGGTGCTGTTATTTAGTTATATAGACACTCGTTTTGCTCATTTTCATGCAAGTTTGAACTAGATTTTTGACCTAGGCAGAAGACCTGTATTTACATTTAATATCAACGTAATGTAGGAAATGTTATATATATAATATATATATATATATGTAAATATATATATATGTATATATATATATATTTATATATATATATATATTCTTTAACCAGTGTATTGAGAAAACTTCTGAATTCAATACAGTTTTTGTAGCTTACGACAAGACCTATGACCAAGTTTATGAGGCAATCCTACTTATAGCGAAATAGTAAAGCGCACACGAATACATATTAGTGAGAATTTTTACAGAGACAACAGCAGTAACATTATTATTATCATGATTATTATCATTACGGCAATAGCAAATTACAGTAAATATTATGGTGATAATATGAACAGTAATTTTTGACAATTACAATTATTTTTATAATGAAGAGGGAGACTGAAAAGAAAGAGAATGAAAGACATTCGTCCTTTTTGTTTTGTTTTGTTTTTCATGGTAGATTTGAAACAATTCACGATTTAATTTCCATTGTGGCTTTTACTATTCCATCTTTGTATAAAGGAGAATAGACTAAAATATAGACATCATAAAAGGGACGCGAGGCAAAGAGACAGATAGACAGACAGACAGACAGAGATGAAAGAACGAGGGAGATGAAATGTTTTTATATTTCAAAGGATACATTTTTCTTAAATAGTTATGTAGTGGATAGCATGTCTGCCTCTGAGACAGTCGACTCGGTTTCAAATCTTTATGTGGACTATTAATCTACCTTTTTTCACACCAATATTTTTACTGCATACATTACTATGCACTCACTACTATTATTACTATGTGTAATCGTTATAGAATAGTACCAGACTGTGAACAGGGTGCTGTCGACCGTTATGTTTTTGGTTCCTACAAATGCTCTTCTCAATTCGTTTTGAGCTTTCATCTATTAACTGCAGTACATTTGGGAAATATCACTTCTCTATTATATGCGAATTTCTCTAAAATAAACGATGGCAACTTGCATTAATACTTGACAATTTATAATTAAAGTAACTTGGAATTTCATTATGTCTACATCGGCGCGTACAGGTTGAGGACACTTACCCGCAATCATCTAAGGAGTGCTAATCACCTAATCTTAATTAGGAACGTGTCACGTGGTATATCATTTCACCCGGAAGGACTTTATTTTGTGTACACACGCAACGTGGCAACTAGAATTTTATCAATAGTTCAAGGTGAAAGCAAACCACGAACACAAAAGGGTTCATAAACACTGTGTAGGTTTCGTAGGCTATGATAAGACCTGTGGCGAAGTGCAAGAGAAATTCTGCATTCAGTGAAATAGCAAGGCGTTCGCGAAAATATATGAGTGAAAATTTTTACAAAACCGAACAACAGCAGTATCATCATTAAAGTGTTATTATAATTATTGTCATTAAGATAATGGCAAGTTTTAATAATAATTGTTACATATATAACATTTGTTAGACAATTATCTTCATTATAAGGGAGGAGGGAGGGAAGAGAAAGAGAATAAAAGAGAGAGGGAGGGAGGAGAAAGTGAGAAAAAGGGAAGAGAAAGGACAGACGTTTGTCATTACCAAAGTATTTTTATGGTGTATTAAATTTGTTCACATTAACATACACTTACAGACTCAAAACACGCCACGTGAACTAGCGTCTTGACCTAGGCCAGGATTTACAACTGATACCAAAGTAATTCCGCAAAAGAATAAGACAACATTCTTGTAAAAGGACTGAATATGAATGCGTTTTGAAAACGGGCGGATCATGAAAATTCCCCAAATAACTTCACTGAAAAACAAAATTATAATTTTGTACTCTTGTAATTACCCAGTGATAATTTTCATATGAAAGAAAGAAAAGGACAAACATAGGAAATAAGTAGGCGTTCCTATATGTATATTTAAATTCGTTTAACTTTTATCATCTAAGTCTCCGTGGTGTAGTGGATAGCATGACTGCCTCTTAATCAGTAGACTCGGGTTCAAACCCTGACGGAGACATACTCATTTCCTTTTTTTTATTATTATTATTTTCGAACTCATATATTTTTTAGATTTTATTTTCAGTGCAAATGTTATTGTGACATAATCGTCTATAAAACGTCAGACAATGGAAGGGACTCTTTACTTACCACTGAATGCTTAATTTCACTTGCCATTCACGAATGCTACGGAAAAACGTTCTCACTCCATATTTTAGCTTACCTTGAGTTACTAAGCATTATTGTATAAGGTGTATTTAAAAAAAAAATGACCAGATTGGCGCGTCACAGATTGAACACATAACCGAAAAAAAAGTTTGCTAATCACCTAGCTTTACTTAGGAAAGTTTCAACTTTCATTATCTTACTTTTCCGTCTCCCTCTTCAGTAATCATAATTGTCAAAAAATATTGTTCATATTATTATCATTATAGTTATTTATATCCAATATGAACCCGATTATATAGCATTAACTATGCTATATAATCGAGGACAACTGGGTGTACTGATATGGTGTTTGTAACTTTCCAGATTAAGATTAGGTGATTAGCAAACCTTTTTTCCGGTCGGTGTGTTCCACTTGTGACGCGCCGATCCGGATTTGATTTAAGTCGAAGTAAAATCATAATTACCAAGCTCCGTGTGTACACAGGGAAAGTGAGTATGTTTTATATCCTTCTGGATGCACTGATATGCGATACTTTCCAAATTAAGATTAGGTGATTAGCACTCCTGAAATGTTTAGGGGAAGTGTCCTCAACTTGTGGCAGACGTAATCTAATTCCAACAAAGCTAATTGATATGTCTTAATATACATTTCCATCGCTCTTATTATGGAAATTTACATCTAAAACAATAATGTCAATTCTCAACATCTGTAGTTACTAGATCAAAGATCAAATAGGAATTGAGAAAAGCATTTTTCTCTATCATTCGTGGGCAGGAACAGTAAACTATAACGCTAGAAGGTAAGCTCATAGTCCCTGTTAATAGTCTGGTACTATTCTGGAACAATTACGAACATTAATAACAACAGTGATTATGAAAGCAATAAAATGTATGCAGAGAAAATATTGATTTGAAAATTTTAAAGAGAACATCCATAGTTTCCGTCAGGATTTGAACCCGAGTCTACTGATTAGGAGACAGTCATGCTATCCTTTACAACACGAAAACTTCTAAACATGACAGTGGTTAATAGTGTACATAAAATAAAATATCACTACAATACTTCGTATGTACACAGCGAAATTAACTTGTATTACCGAGGACAACTTTTAGGTGTACTAATATGGAGATTGAAACTTTCCTAAGTAAAGTTAGGTGATTAGCAAACCTTTTTTTCCGGTCATGTGTTCAATCTGTGACGCGCCGATCCGGTCATTCTATAAAAAATACACCTTATACAAAAATGCTTAGTAACTCAATGTAAGCTAAAATATGGAGTGAGAACGTTTTTCCGTAGCATTCGTGAATGGCAAGTGAAATGAAACATTCAGTGGTAAGTAGAGAAGAACCTCTTCCACTGTCCATTTTATAGACGATTATGTCACAATAATATTTACACTGAAAATAAAATCTTAAAAATATATGAGTTCGAAAATAATTTAAAAAGTGTATGTGTGTTAGTCTCCGTCAGGATTTGAACCCGAGTCTACTGATTAAGAGGCAGTCATGCTATCCACTACACCACGGAGACTTAGATAATAGCTAAACAAATTTTTTTATATGCCTATAGGAACGCCTACTTATTTCCTGTTTGTCCTTTTCTTTCTTTCATATGAAAATTATCACTGGGTCATTACAAGAGTACAAAATTATAATTTTGTTTTTCAGTAAAGTTATTAGGGGAATTTTCATGATCCGCCCGTTTTCAAAACGCATTCATATTCAGTCCTTTTACAAGAATGTTGTCTTATTCTTTCGCGGAATTTCTTTGGTATCAGTTGTAAATCCTGGCCTAGGTCAAGACGCTAGTTCACGTGGCGTGTTTTGAGTCTGCAAGGGTATGTTAATGTGAACAAATTTGATACACCATAAAAATACTTTGGAAATGACAAATGTCTGTTCTTTCTCTCACTTTACTTCCCTTTTTCTCACTTTCTCTTCCCTCCCTCGCTCCTCCCTTAAGATGAAGATAATTGTCTAAGAAATGTTATATATATAACAATTATTATTAAAACTTGCTATTATCTTAATGCCAATAATTATAATAACACTTATGATGATACTGCTGCTGTTCGGTTTTGTAAAAATTCTCTCTCATATATTCGTGAACGCC
Source organism: Penaeus vannamei (assembly GCF_042767895.1). NCBI lineage: Eukaryota > Metazoa > Arthropoda > Malacostraca > Decapoda > Penaeidae > Penaeus > Penaeus vannamei. The sequence goes on from NC_091560.1 coordinate 32,239,719, forward strand.
CTGCTATTTCACTGAATGCAGAATTTCTCTTGCACTTCGCCACAGGTCTTATCATAGCCTACGAAACCTATACAGTGTTTATGAACCCTATTGTGTGCGTGGTTTGCTTTCACTTTGAACCATTGATAAAATTCCAGTTACCACGTTGCGTGTGTACACAAAATAAACTCCTTCCGGGTGAAATGATATACCACGTGACACGTTCCGAATTAAGATTAGGTGATTAGCATTCCTTAGATGTTTATATTGTGGCGAAACTTAATTGAATTTCTATTAATGCAAATAGCAGCGCCTACCTGTCTCTTTTTTAACCTTGTGTTTCAGTAATATAATTAAAATAATTCTCATCCGTCTGACATGTTCCATAGTGATTAGGAAAGTGATAATTCACAAATGTACTGTAGTTACAAGATGAAAGCTAAACTACGGATTGAGAAGACCATTTGTGGGTAGCAACAACAAAATATAACTTCCGACGGTACCTTGTTCAGTCTCATACTATTCTATTACGATTACACATAGTAATATTAGTGGGCTGTAAAAATATGGGTGAGAAAAAAATTGTAGATCAATAGTCCCGATCACGATTTGAACCCGAGTCTAGTCATGGTATTCACTCCATAACAGGAACTAATATTTTAGAAAAAAAAAAAATCCTCTGAATTAATATGAATTGCACTTACCTTGTTCTTATATCTCTGTCTCTCGTCCCTCTCATGTGTCTATATTTTAGTATGTTCTCATTTACACAAAGATGGAAAGCTAACAGCCACAATAAGAATTTAAACTGAATCGTGAATTGTTTCAAATTAAGAATACAATAAGGACGAATGTCTTTCTTTTCCGCTTCGCACTCACTGAAAGTAGAGTTGCCTCTTACACTTAATAACAGATCTTATTGTAATCTACAAAAACTGTAGTTCTACTAAATTCAGTGATTTCTCAATACACTGGCTAATGGTGTGGGTATGATCCATTCCTGTATATCCAACTGTGAACCCGGTTGCCTTCAGCTTCAACTTAGAATTACCATGTTTCGTGTGTACACAGCGAAATTAACTAAGCTATTTTATCGAGGACAGCTCTTTCTGGGTGCAGTGATATGGCGGCTGAGACTTTCCAAATGAAGATTAGGTGATTAGCAAACCTTTTTTTTCCTGGTCGGTGTCTTAAACACGTGACGCGCCGATCCGGATATGATTTATATGATTTTAGGTTGATTATAAACCAAGATTTTGAATATACATTCCAATCTACTACATGAATTCCAATCTATACAAATACTCATGTTATACAGAAAGGCTAAATCCCAGTTGTCATAATAGATATTAAGTAGAGGTTATGTGCGGTAACAATTGTATTTAAAACAAATCATGAAAAATTAATAACATAGTTTGATAATGATTTTAAAAGTATGTGTTAGTCTCCCTTAGGTTTTGAACCCGAGTGTATCAAGAGGAAGTCATGATATCCACCTCATAATAATTATCGTCTTGGTAAAACAAATTTCTATATGTTCAAATATCAGCGCCTATTTCCTTTGTTGTTTATTCATCTTTTTCCTTTTTTCCTATGATAACTATCACTGGGTCATTACAGGAGGGAGTGCATGATTATTCTGACTTTGTGTTTTAGTAATATTTAACATTTCCGTAACGTTAAAATGGTAATTCTCGTGATCCGCCTTTTTTCAAAACGCTTTCCATCCAATAATATTGTCTGGCGTTCATATTCAGTATTATTAGAAGAATATTGTATTCAACTTTTGATGCATTACTTTGATATTAATTGGAAATATTTTCTTAGCTCAACATGGCTTGTTTTGACAACCTGTAGGGATATAATAATATGAACAAATTTAAAACATCATAAAAATGCTATAATGACGAACATGTCTTTCATTTTCTCTTCCCCTTAATCACGAAAATAACTGTCTAATAAATGTTTATATGTAATCATTATCATAACTTGCCAGTGTAAGGACAATCATTATTATGAGAACACTAATGATGATACTGCTGTTAGTCCGTTGTGTAAAAATTCTCACTCCTATATATTCGCGAACGCCTTGCTGCTAACGGAACGTAGAACTGCCTTTTACAGTTACAAAACCCTGTTCTGTGTGTCATTGAGGGCAACTCCTTCCGGGTGCAATGATATGCCGTTTAATACGTTCCGAATTAAGGTTAGGTGTTTGCAGGTAAGTGTCTTCAAGCTGTGGCGCGCCGGTGCAAAGATGATATTATTCCGACACATTTAGGGTGATTATCAGTTGCTATGTCTTAGCATATATTCCCATTATTCATTCGATAGAAACTCACCTCTAAGACAAAAGTGATAATTCCCAACCCAAGTCAAGTTACTAGATGAAAGATGAAAGATGAATTAGAAAATTTTTCTCTATCATTCGTTACGTATATTAATAACAATCGTGATTATAAAAGCAATAAAATGTAGGTAGTAAAAAATAAAAAAGGGAGGGGGTCAAAATTATAAAGAAAAGAAAGTAATAGTCATGCTATCCTCTACACCACAGAGCCTTTCGTAATATGTTGGGAAACGAATATCTATGTATGCAAAGAAAATCGCCTTCCTCTTTCCTATGTTTGTCTCTTTTTTCTTTCTTATGCTAATACTTTTTATTATAGGAGGAAGTAGGTATTATTCTAACTCTGTGCTTCAGTAATGTTACTAAATTAATTGGCATGATCCGCCTGCTTTGAAAACGCCATCCAGTAAATTTGTCTTTATTTTTGAAAAATTTAGTTTACGTTGGTATTCATTTTCAGAGCTGCTACAAAAATATTGCACTTAGCCTTTGCTAAGTATGCTGAATGTAGAATTGCCTCTTAAACTTCGCCATGCCATAGGTCTTATCATAGCCTACAAAAGCCTGATGTGTGCATGGTTTGTGCTCGCCTTTAAGAGGAGGTAAAATTACAATTACCATGTTCCGTGTGTACACAGCGAAAATAGGTATTTTTTTTATTATCGAGGACAACTCCTTCTGGATGTACTGCTATGTGAGACTTTCGAAATTAAGATTAGGTGATTAGCAATCCTTAGATGTTTGCGGGTAAGTGTCTCAACTCGTGGCGCGCCGATGCAGACATAATCTATTTCCAACAAAGTTAACTAATATGTCGTGATATACTTTTCCATTGTTTATTTTATAGAAATTCACATATAATGCAAAAGTGTTAATTCCCAACTGCAGTGTAGTTACTAAATGAAAGATCAAATAGATATTGAGAATTGAGCAATATAATCTGGAACGATTAGAACAACAGTGATTATGAAAGCAATTAAATGCATGCGGTGAAAATATGGGTTTAACCATTTTAAAACAGGAAGCTTGGTTTTCCGTCGGGATCTGAACCCGAGTCTACCGATTAAGAGGCAATCATGCTATCCACTACACCACAGAAGCATCTGCTAAAAGCCAGTAAAAAAGAATTTCTATCTAACTAAACGAGCAGCGCCTACCTCTTTCTTATGATTATATATATATTTTTTCCTTTCTTATGTTATCACTGGTTCATTACAGGAGGGAGTACAACTATTAAGATAATTTTCATGCTCCACCTTTCAAAACACTTTACATCCAGTAATATTTTCTTTATTTTGTAAATTTAATTTCACTGTCATTAAAGAATATATATATATATATATATATATATATATATATATAACATATCCTACACTACGTTGATATTAAATGTAAATACTGGTCTTCTGCCTAGGTCAAGAATCTAGTTCAAACTTGCATGAAAATTAGCAAAACGAGTGTCTATATAACTAAATAACAGCACCTACTTCTTTCCTATGTTGTTTGTCTCTTTTTTCTTCCTTATGCTATCACTGGTTCATTACAAGAGGGAGTACAATATTATCTTCACTTTGTGTTTCAGTAATGTTATCAAGATAATTTTCATGGTCCGTGTGACACGTTCCAAATTAAGATTAGGTGATTAGCACTCCTTAGATGTTTGCGGGTAAGTGTCCTCAACCTGTGCCCGCCGATGCAGATATAATCAAAAAGTTAGGTTAATTATAAGTAAAATTGTTTCTTACTCTTAGTCATACGTCTTATTGAAACCTACAATAAAACGAATTGAATTCAGTGGTTTTCTCAATACACTTGTTTTTGGTGTGGATATGATCTTTGGCTGAATATCCAACCATGAAACCGGTTGCTTTCAGTTTGAACTCTAGTTACAATTACGATTACCATGTTTCGTGTGTACGTAGCGAAATTATTAAATATATTATCGAGGGCAACTTGTGTGTGTACTAATATGGAGTCTGGGTCGAAATTAGGATCAGGTGATTAGCAAACCTTTATTTCTGGTCGGTGTCTTCAACCTGTGACGCGCCGGTCCGGACATTAACGAGTTTAGGTTAATTATGTTATCTTTGAATATATATTCCGATTTAATATTCTCTACAAATAACCATGTTATACAAAAATGCAAATTCCCAGGTGTGCTATAGTAACTCGAGGAAGGGCGTTTTCCGTAGCATTCGTGAGTGGCAAGTGAAATGAAACTTTCAGTGGTAAATAGAGAAGAATCCCTTCCACTGTCTGACATTTTATAGACGATCATGTATGGTAACAATGGCACTGAGAATGGAATCTTATTTATATAATGTTTGAAAATAATTTTTAAAAAACATGAATGTTAGTCTCCATCAGGATTTGAACCCGAGTCTGCTGATTAAGAGGCAGCCATGCTATCCACTACACCACGGAGACTTAATTGATGTGAAAGTGTATAGAATTTGTATATACCTATATTGTTTTTCTTTTTTCTTTCTTTCTTTTCTATGATAATTATCACTGGGTCATTACAGGAGGGAGTGCAAATTATGAGTTTTGTATTTCAGTAATGTTATTAGGGAATGTTCATGATCCGCCTGTTCTCAAAACGCATTCACATTTTGTATTATTACTATAATATTGCATTTATCTTTCACGGGATTAGTTTTTTTATCAACTGTAATTCATTTCCTGGCATAGGTCAACAGGCTAGTTCACGTGGCCTGTATTGACAGTCTGTAAGGGTATAATATGAACAAATTTGATTCACCATAAGAATACTATGATAATGACGAACGTGTCTTTTATTCTTTTATCTCTCCTTCTCCTCCTTTATCATGAAAACAATAATTGTTTAACAAATGTTATAAGTATAATAATTATCATAACTTGCCCTTGTCATAATCACAATCATTAATATAATACCAATGATACTGCTGTTGTTCCGCATAAAAAAAATTCAACCTCGTTGCTTTCAGCCTGAACTATAGATAAAATTACTATTACTATGTCTCGTGTGTACACAGCGAAATTGATTATGTTGTATTATCAAGGACAACATCTGGGTGTATTGATTTGGCGTTTGAGACTTTCCAAATTAAGATTAGGTGATTAGCAAAACTGTTCTCTGTCGGTGTTTTCAAACTGTAACCCGAATTTGTATCTATGCATATAAGATGCGCCTACCTATTTCCTGTGTTGTTTGTCTTTTTCTTTTCTATGATAATTTTCACTGGGTCATTACCGGGGGGGGGGGGGTACATAATTGTTATAATTTCGTTTTTCACTGATGTTATTAGGGGAATTTTCATGATCTGCCTTTTTTCACAACGCATTCATATTCAGTACTATTACAAAATTGTATTTAGCTTTTGCGGAATTATTTCCATATCAATTGCAAATCCTGGCCTAGGTCAACACGCTAGTTCACGTGGCGTGATTGGACGGTCTGGAACGGTGTGTTAATGTGAACAAATTTGATACACCATAAAATACTACGATAATGACGAACGTCTGTCTTGTATTCTCCTTTTCTCACTTTCTCTTCCCTCCCTCTCTCTTTTTTATTCTCTCTCACTTCCCTCTCTCTCATCCTCTCCGCCCTTATCAGCAAAACAATAATTGTCTAACAAATGTTATATATATCATAAATATAACACCATTATCGTAATTACAAACACTAAGATAACATTTAGTGATGATGATCCTGCTACTGTTAATCTTTGCTAAAATTCTTACTCATATATTCTCGAACGCCTTGCTAACTGAATGCAGAATTGCCTCTTACACTTCGCCATAGGTCTTAAAGCCTACAAAAGCTGTGAGTGTTTATGAACCCTGCTGTGTGCGCGGTTTGCTTTCACCTTCAACTCTAGATGAAATTACAGTTGCCATGTTCCGTGTGTACCCAACGAAGATAAGCATTCCCTTTAATCGAGAATAACTCCTTCCGGGTGTATTGATGCACCGTTTGACACGTTCCAAATAAAGAGTAGGTGATTAGCACAACTTTGCGGGTAACAACGGTACCCTGTTCACAGTCTGATACTTTTTTATAGCGATTATATATATTAATAATGGTAGTGCTTATAAAGGAAATAAATGTAGGCAGTATTTTTATGGTGTATCAAATTTGTTCATATCAACATATCCTTACATACTGTCTAAACAAGCCACGTGAGCTAGCGTGTCGACCGAGGCCAGGATTTGCAATTGATATCACAGTAATGCCGCATAAAATAAATATCATATTCTTGTAATAGTACTGCATATGAATGCGTTTTGAAAACAGGCGGATCATGAAAATTCCCTCAATAACATTACTGAAACACAAAATTATAATAATCTTATACTCCCTCCTGTAAGTAGCCAGTGATAATAATCATAGTAAAGAAATAAATTAGAAGAGAAAGACAGACAAATAACATAAATAGGAAGGCGCTCTCATAAGCATATATATAAATTCGTTTTACCTTCATATTTTGTAAGTCTCCGTGGTGTAGTGGATAGCATGACTGCCTCTTAATCAGTAGACTCGGGTTCAAATCCTGACGGAGCCTAACATACATACACTTTTAAAACTATTTTCAAACGTTAAGATTTTATTTTCAGCGAAATTGTTACCATACACGATCGCCTACAAAATGTCAGACTGTGAACGGGGTTCTTCTCTACTTGCTAATGAATATTACATTTCACTTGCCACTCACGAATGCTTCGGAAAAACGACTTTCTCACTCCATACACTTGCTTTCCTC
>NC_091560.1:32247295-32292295 GCF_042767895.1 Penaeus vannamei
GAATACAATAAGGACGAATGTTTTCTTTCCGCTTCGCCTCCAAAGTAGAGTTGCCACGTACACTTAATAACAGATCTTATTGTAATCTACAAAAACTGTAGTTCTACTAAATTCAGTGATTTCTCAATACACTGGCTAATGGTGTGGGTATGATCCATTCCTGTATATCCAACTGCGAACCCGGTTGCCTTCAGCTTAACTTAGAATTACCATGTTTCGTGTGTACACAGCGAAATTAACTAAGCTATTTTATCGAGGACAACTCTTTCTGGGTGCAGTGATATGGCGGCTGAGACTTTCCAAATGAAGATTAGGTGATTAGCAATCCTTTATTCTGGCCGGTTTCTTCAACCTGTGACGCGCCGATCCGGATATGATTTAAACGATTTTAGGTTGAATTTAAATCGAGATTTTTGAGTATATATTCCAATCTACTACATGAATTCTAATCTATACAAATACACATGTTATACAGAAAGGCTAAATCCCAGTTGTCTAACAGATATTAAGTAGAGGTTATGTGCGGTAACAATTGTATTTAAAACAAATCATGAAAAATTAATAACACGAGTTTGATAATGATTTTAAAAGTATGTGTTAGTCTCCCTTAGGTTCTGAACCCGAGTGTATTAAGAGGAAGTCATGAGATCCACCTCATAATAATTATCGTCTTGGTAAAACAAATTTCTGTATGTTCAAATATCAGCGCCTATTTCCTTTGTTGTTTATTTACCTTTTTCCTTTTTTTCCTTTGATAACTATCACTGGGTCATTACAGGAGGGAGTACATGATTATTCTGACTGTGTTTCGGTAATGTTAAAATGGTAATTCTCGTGATCCGCCTTTTTTCAAAACGCTTTCCATCCAATAATATTGTCTGGCGTTCATATTCAGTATTATTAGAAGAATATTGTATTCAACTTTTGATGCATTTCTTTGATATCAATTGGAAATATTTTCTTAGCTCAACATGGCTTGTTTTGACAACCTGTAGGGATATAATAATATGAATTAATTTAAAACATCATAATAATGTTATAATGACGAACATGTCTTTCATTTTCTCTTCCCCTTAATCACGAAAATAACTGTCTAATAAATGTTTATATGTAATCATTATCATAACTTGCCAGTGTAAGGACAATCATTATTATGAGAACACAAATGATGATACTGCTGTTGGTCCGTTGTGTAAAAATTCTCACTCCTATATATTCGCGAACGCCTTGCTGCTAACGGAACGTAGAATTGCCTTTTAGTTACAAAACCCTGCTCTGTGTGTCATTGAGGGCAACTCCTTCCGGGTGCAATGATATGCCGTTTAATACGTTCCGAATTAAGCTTAGGCGTTTGCAGGTAAGTGTCTTCAAGCTGTGGCGCGCCGGTGCAAAGATGATATTATTCCGACACATTTAGGGTGATTATCAGTTGCTATGTCTTAACATGTATTCCCATTATTCATTCGATAGAAACTCACCTCTAAGACAAAAGTGATAATTCCCAACCCAAGTCAAGTTACTAGATGAAAGATGAAAGATGAATTAGAACATTTTTCTCTATCATTCGTTACGTATATTAATAGCAATCGTGATTATAAAAGCAATAAAATGTAGGTAGTAAAAAATAAAAAAGGGAGGGGGTCGAAATTACAAAGAAAAGAAAGTAATAGTCATGCTATCCTCTACATCACAGAGCCTTTCTTAATATGTTGGGAAACGAATATCTATGTATGCAAAGAGAATCGCCTTCCTCTTTCCTATGTTTGTCTCTTTTTTCTTTCTTATGCTAATACTTTTTATTACAGGAGGAAGTAGGTATTATTCTAACTCTGTGCTTCAGTAATGTTACTAAATTAATTGGCATGATCCGCCTGTTTTCAAAACGCCATCCAGTAAATTTGTCTTTATTTTACAAATTTAGTTTACTTTGGTATTCATTTTCAGAACTACTTCAAGAATATTGTACTTAGCCTTTGCTGCACTACTTTAATATTAATAGTGAAAACTGGCCTTCAACCTAGGTCTGCACGCTAGTTCACCTGGCGTCTTTTGGCGCCCTGTAAGGATATCTTAATATGAACAAATTTGATCAACCATGAAATTACTCAAAAAATGACGAAAATCTTTTTCATTCTCTTCCTCTTCCCATTCCTCTCTTCCTCTGCTTTAACATGAAAAGAATAATTGTGTAGCAGATATTATACACATTATAATTATCATAACTTGCATTATCGTACTGACAATCATGAAGATAACTTTAGTGATGGTGATACTGCTGTTCTTCCTCTTTGTAAAGATTATTACTCGTATATATTTTCGAACACCTTGCTACTAACTGAATGTAAAATTGCCTCCTAAACTTCGCCATAGGTCTTATCATAGCCTACAAAAGGTTGATGTGTGCATGGTTTGTGTTCGCCTTTAAGAGGAGGTAAAATTACAATTACCATGTTCCGTGTGTACACAGCGAAATTAGGTTTTTTTTTTTATTATTATCGAGGACAACTCCTTCTGGATGTACTGATATGTGAGACTTTCGAAATTAAGATTAGGTGATTAGCACTCCTTAGATGTTTGCGGGTATGTGTCTCAATTCGTGGCGCGCCGATGCAGACATAATCTATTTCCAACAAAGTTAACTAATATGTCTTGATATACATTTCCATTGTTTATTTTATAGAAATTCACATATAATGCAAAAGTGTTAATTCCCAACTGTAGTGCAGTTACTAGATGAAAGATCAAATAGGTATTGAGAATTGAGCAATATAATCTGGAACGATTATAACAACAGTGGTTATGAAAGCAATTAAATGCATGCGGTGAAAATATGGGTTTAACAATTTTAAAACAGGAAGCTTAGTTTTCCGTCGGGATTTGAACCCGAGTCTACTGATTAAGAGGCAGTCATGCCATCCATTACACCACAGAAGCATCTATTAAAAGCCAGTAAAAGCGAATTTCTATATAACTAAATGAGCAGCGCCTACCTCTTTCTTATGATTATATATATATTTTTTCCTTTCTTATGTTATCACTGGTTCATTACAGGAGGGAGTACAACTATTAAGATAATTTTCATGCTCCACCTTTCAAAACGCTTTATATCCAGTAATATTTTCTTTATTTTGTAAATTTAGTTTCACTGTCATTAAAGAAATATATATATATATATAATATATATATAATATATATATATATATATATATATATATATATATACATATATATAACATTTCCTACACTACGTTGATATTAAATGTAAATACTGGTCTTCTGCCTAGGTCAAGAATCTAGTTCAAACTTGCATGAAAATTAGCAACACGAGTATCTTTATAACTAAATAACAGCACCTACTTCTTTCCTCTGTTGTTTGTCTCTTTTCTTTCTTATGATATCGCTGGTTCATTACAAGAGGAAGTACAATATTATCATCACTTTGTGTGTCAGTAATGTTATCAAGATAATTTTCATGATCCGTCTGACACGTTCCAAATTAAGATTAGGTGATTAGCACTCCTTAGATGTTTGCGGGTAAGTGTCCTCAACCTGTGCCCGCCGATGCAGATATAATAAAAAAGTTAGGTTAATTATAAGTAAAATTGTTTCTTACTCTTAGTCTTTTTAGTCTTTTTTAGCTTTTTTGTCTTATTGAAACCTACAAAAAACTTGTTTTTGGTGTGGATATGATCTTTGGCTGAATATCCAACCATGAACCCGGTTGCTTTCAGCTTGAACTCTCGTTACAATTACGATTACCATGTTTCGTGTGTACGTAGCGAAATTACTATATATATTATCGAGGGCAACTTGTGTGTGTACTAATATGGAGTCTGAGTAGAAATTAGGATTAGGTGATTAGCAAACCTTTATTTCTGGTCAGTGTCTTCAACCTGTGACGCGCCGATCCGGACATTAACGAATTTAGGTTAATTATCTTATCTTTCAATAAACATTCCTATTTAATATTCTCTACAAATAACCATGTTATACAAAAAGCTATAGTTGTGCTGTAGTAACTCGAGGAAGGGCGTTTTCCGTAGCATTCGTGAGTGGCAACTGAAACAAAACTTTCAGTGGTGAATAGAGAAGAATCCCTTCCACTGTCTGACATTTTATAGACGATCATGTATGGTAACAATGGCACTGAAAATAAAATCTTAGTTAAATAATGTTTGAAAATAATAATAATAAAAAAAAAACATGAATGTTAGTCTCCATCAGGATTTGAACCCGAGTCTGCTGATTAAGAGGCAGCCATGCTATCCACTACACCACGGAGACTTAATTGATGTGAGAGTGAAACGAATTTGTATATATCTATATTGAAGCGCTTATTTCCAATGTTTGTTTTTCTTTTTTCTTTCTTTCTTTTCTATGATAATTATCACTGGGTCATTACAGGAGGGAGTGCAAACTTATGATAGTTTTGTATTTCAGTAATGTTATTAGGGAATGTTCATGATCCGCCTGTTCTCAAAACGCATTCATATTTTGTATTATTACTATAATATTGCATTTATCTTTCACGGGATTAGTTTTTTATCAACTGTAATTCAATTCCTGGCATAGGTCAACAGGCTAGTTCACGTGGCCTGTTTTGACAGCCTGTAAGGGTATAACAATATGAACAAATTTGATTCACTATAAGAATACTATGATAATGACGAACGTGTCTTTTATTCTTTTATCTCTCCTTCTCCTCCTTTATCATGAAAATAACAATTGTTTAACAAATGTTATAAGTATAATAATTATCATAACTTGCCCTTATCATAATCACAATCATTAATATAATACCAATGATACTGCTGTTGTTCCGCATAAAAAAATTCAACCTCGTTGCTTTCAGCCTGAACTATAGATAAAATTACTATTACTATGTTTCGTGTGTACACAGCGAAATTGATTATGTTGTATTATCAAGGACAACATCTGGGTGTATTGATTTGGCGGTAAAGACTTTCCAAGTTAAGATTACGTGATTAGCAAAACTGTTCTCTGTTGGTGTTGCAAACTGTTACCCGAATTTGTATCTATGCATATAAGATGCGCCTACCTATTTCCTGTGTTGTTTGTCTTTTTCTTTTCTATGATAATTTTCACTGGGTCATTACCGGGGGGGGGGGGTACATAATTGTTATAATTTTGTTTTTCACTGATGTTATTAGGGGAATTTTCATGATCTGCCTCTTTTCACAACGCATTCATATTCAGTACTATTACAAAATTGTATTTAGCTTTTGCTTTTTTTTATTTCCACATCAATTGCAAATCCTGGCCAAGGTCAACACGCTAGTTCACGTGGCGTGTTTGGACGGTCTGGAACGGTGTGTTAATGTGAACAAATTTGATACACCATAAAATACTACGATAATGACGAACGTCTGTCTTGTATTCTCCTTTTCTCACTTTCTCTTCCCTCCCTCTCTCTTTTTTATTCTCTTTCTCTTCCCTCTCTCTCATCCTCTCCGCCCTTATCAGGAAAACAATAATCGTCTCTCAAATGTTATATATATCATAAATATAACACCATTATCGCAATTACAATCACTGAGATAACATTTAGTGATGATGATCCTGCTGCTGTTAATCTTTGCTAAAATTCTTACTCATATATTCTCGAACGCCTTGCTAACTGAATGCAGAATTGCCTCTTACACTTCGCCATAGGTCTTAAAGCCTGCAAAAGCTGTGTAGTGTTTATGAACCCTGCTGTGTGCGGGGTTTGCTTTCACCTTGAACTCTAGATGAGATTACAGTTGCCATGTTCCGTGTGTACCCAACGAAGATAAACATTCCCTTTAATCGAGAATAACTCCTTCCGGGTATATTGATACACCGTTTGACACGTTCCAAATAAAGAGTAGGTGATTAGCACAACTTTGCGGGTAACAACGGTACCCTGTCCACAGTGTGATACTTTTTTATAGCGATTATATATATTAATAATGGTAGTGCTTATAAAGGGAATAAATGTAGGCAGTGGAAATATAGGTAATAAAATTATGTAAAAATTAGATTAATAGTCCATGTCAGAATTTGTTATTTTCATGATAAAGAAGGAGAAAGAAAGAGAATAACAGACATGTTCGTCCTTACCTTAGTATTTTTATTGTGTATCAAATTTGTTCATATCAACATATCCTTACAGACTGTCTGAACAAGCCACGTGAGCTAGCGTGTCGACCGAGGCCAGGATTTGCAATTGATATCACAGTAATGCCGCATAAAATAAATATCATATTCTTGTAATAGTACTGCATATGAAAGCGTTTTGAAAACAGGCGGATCATGAAAATTCTCTCAATAACATTACTGAAACAAAATTATAATAATCTTATACTCCCTCCTGTAAGTAGCCAGTGATAATAATCATAGTAAAGAAATAAATTAGAAGAGAAAGACAGACAAATAACATAAGAAATAGGAAGGCGCTCTCATAAGCATATATATAAATTCGTTTTACCTTCATGTCTTGTAAGTCTCCGTGGTGTAGTGGATAGCATGACTGCCTCTTAATCAGTAGACTTGGGTTCAAATCCTGACGGAGCCTAACATACATACACTTTTAAAACTATTTTCAAACGTTAAGATTTTATTTTCAGCGAAATTGTTACCATACACGATCGCCTACAAAATGTCAGACTGTGAACGGGGTTCTTCTCTACTTGCTAATGAATATTACATTTCACTTGCCACTCACGAGTGCTTCGGAAAAACGACTTTCTCACTCCATACACTTGTTTTCCTCGAGTTAGTAAAGTGCAAACGGGAAGTTGCATTTTTGTATAACGTGTATTTGTATAGAAAAATATATTTGAATGTATATGGAAAGATATTGATTTATAATAAACATAAATTTATTTAAATCTTACACGTCAAATCAGTAAACACCCAATGTTGTCCTCGATAATATAGCTTAGTTAATTTCGTTGTTTATACACGAAACATGGTAATTGTAATTTTATCTGGAGTTCAAGCTTAAAGCAACCGGGTTCATAGTTGGATATTCAGCCATGGATCATATCAAAACTATTAACCAGTGTATTGTGAAAACTACTGAATTCAATACAGTTTTTGTAGGTTACGACAAGACCTATGACTAAGTTTATGAGGCAATTCTACTTCCAGTGAGCTAGTAAATCGTACACGAATACATATTAGTGAGAATTTTTACACAGAAACAAAAGCCGTAACATTATTATTATCATTATGGCATTAGCAAATTGCAGTAATTATTATGGTGATAATATGAACAGTTTTTCTTTGACAATTACAGTTATTTTTAAAATGAAAAGGGAGACTGAAAAGAAAGAGATTGAAAGACATTCGTCCTTTTTGTTTTGTTTTGTTTTTCATGGTAGATTTGAAACAATTCACGATTTATTTTTTTATTGAGAGAGATGACAGAACGAGATAGATGAAATGTTTTTTTATATTTCAAAGGATACATTTTTCTTAAATAGTTATGTAGTGGATGGCATGTCTGCCTCTGAAACAGTAGACTCGGTTTCAAATCTTTATGTGGACTATTAATCTACCTTTTTTCACACCAATATTTTTACTGCAAACATTTATTACTATGCACTCACTACTATTATTACTATGTGTAATCATTATAGAATAGTACCAGACTGTGAACAAGGAGCTGTCGACCGTTTATGTTTTTGGTTCCTACAAATGCTCTTCTCATTTCGTTTTTTAGTTTTCATCTATTAACTACAGTACATTTGGGAAATATCACTTTTCTATTATATGCGAATTTCTCTAAAATAAACGATGGCAACTTGCATTAATACTTGACAATTTATAATTAAACTAACTTGGAATTTCATTATGTCTACATCGGCGCGCACAGGTTGAGGACACTTACTCGCAAATAATCTTCATTTGGAAAGTCTCAGCCGCCATATCACTGCACCCAGAAAGAGTTGTCCTCGATAAAATAGCATAATTTCGCTGTGTACACACGAAACATGGTAATTCTAAGTTGAAGCTGAAGGCAACCGGGTTCATGGTTGGATATACAGGAATGGATCATACCCACACCATTAGCCAGTGTATTGAGAAATCACTGAATTCAGTAGAACTACAGTCTTTGTAGATTACAATAAATCTGTTATTAAGTATACGTGGCAACTCTACTTTCAGTGAGTGCGAAGCGGAAAAGAAAGACATTCGTCCTTATTGTATTCTTTTCCAGAGTTAATTTGAAACAATTCACGATTCAGTTTAAATTCTTATTGTGACTGTTAGCTTTCCATCTTTGTGTAAATGAGAACAGACTAAAATATAGAGACATAAAAGGGACGAGAGGCAGACAGACAGAGATATAAGAACAAGGTAGGTGCAATTTATATTATTTCAGAGGATTTTTTTTCTAAAATATTAGTTCCTGTTATGGAGTGAATACCATGACTACCTCTGAAACAGTAGACTCGGGTTCAAATCGTGATGGGGACTATTGATCTACAGTTTTTTTCTCACCCATATATTTACAGCCTACATTTATTACTTTTACAATCACTACTATTATTGCTATGCATAATCGTAATAGAATAGTATTAGACTGTGAACAAGGTACCGTCGGAGGTTATATTTTGTTGTTGCTACCCACAAATGGTCTTCTTAATCCCTAGTTTAGCTTTCATCTAGTAACTACAGTACATTTGTGAATTATCACTTTCCTAATCACTTTGGAACATGTCAGACGGATCATGAGAATTATTTTAATTATATTACTGAAACACAAGGTTAAAAAAGAGACAGGTAGGCGCTGCTATTTGCATTAATAGAAATTCGTTTGACTGAGATTTCAATAAAGTTTCGCCACAATATAAACATCTAAGGAGTGCTAATCACCTAATCTTAATTTGAAACGTGTCACGTGGTATATCATTTCACCCGGAAGGAGTTTATTTTGTGTACACACGCAACATGGTAACTGGAATTTTATCTATAGTTCAAGGTGAAAGCAAACCACGCACACAATAGGGTTCATAAACACTCTAGGTTTCGTAGGCTATGATAAGATCTAATATGAAGTGCGAGAAAAATACTGCACTCAGTGAAATAGCAAGGCTTTCGAAAATATATAAGTGAATTTTTTTACAAAACCAATCAACAGCAGTATCATCATTAAAGTGTTATTATAATTATTGGCATTAAGATAATGGCAAGTTTTAATAATAATTGTTATATATATAACATTTCTTAGACAATTATCTTCATTATAAGGGAAGAGAGAGGGAAGAGAAAGAGAATATAAAAGAGAGAGAGGGAGGGAAGAGAAAGTGAGTAAAAGGGAAGTAAAGTGAGAGAAAGAACAGACGTTTGTCATTTCCAAAGTATTTTATGGTATATCAATTTTGTTCACATTAACAAACCCTTGCAGACTCAAAACACGCCACGTGAACTAGCGTCTTGACCTAGGCCAGGATTTACAACTGATAACAAAGTAATCCGCAAAAGAATAAGACAACATTCTTGTAAAAGTACTGAATATGAATGCGTTTTGAAAACGGGCGGATCATGAAAATTCCCCTAATAACTTTACTGAAAAACAAAATTATAATTTTGTACTCTTGTAATGACCCAGTGATAATTTTCATATGAAAGAAAGAAAAGGACAAACAGGAAATAAGTAGGCGTTCCTATAGGCATATATAAAAATTCATTTAACCACTATCATCTAAGTCTCCGTGGTGTAGTGGATAGCATGACTGCCTCTTAATCAGTAGACTCGGGTTCAAATCCTGACGGAGACTAACAGACAAACACTTTTTCAATTATTTTCGAACTCATATTACATTTTTAAGATTTTATTTTCAGTGTAAATATTATTGTACTATAATCGTCTATAAAATATCAGACAATGGAAGGGATTCTTCTCTACTTACCACTGAATGTTTCATTTCACTTGCCATTCACGAATGCGACGGAAAAACGTTCTCACTCCATATTTTAGCTTACCTTGAGTTACTAAGCATTTTTGTTTAAGGTGTATTTTTTATAGAATGACCGGATCGGCGCGTTACAGGTTGAACACACGACCGAAAAAAAGGTTTGCTAATCACCTAATCTTAATCAGGGAAAGTTACAGACACCATATCAGTACACCTAGAAGTTGTCCTCGATAATACAAGTTAATTTTGCTGTGTACATACGAAGCATGGTAATGGTATTTTATTTTATATACACCATTAACCGCAATTTAGAAGTTTCTGTGGTGTAATGGATAGCATGACTGTCTCCTAATCAGTAGACTCGGGTTCAAATTCTAACGGAAACTATGGATGTTCTCTTTAAAATTTTCAAATCAATATTTTCTCTGCATACATTTTATTGCTTTCTTAATCACTAATTAATTAATAATTAATGTTCGTAATTGTTCCAGAATAGTGCCAGACTATTAACAGGGACTATGATCTTACCTTCTAGCGTTATAGTTTACTGTTGCTGCCCACGAATGATAGAGAAAAATGCTTTTCTCAATTCCTATTTGATCTCTGATCTACACTAATGTCGAAAATTTACATTATTGTATTAGATGTAAATTTCTCTAATAAGAGCGATGGAAATGTATATTAAGACATATCAATTAGCTTTTTTGGAATTAGATTACGTCTGCCACAAGTTGAGGACACTTCCCCGTAAACATATCTAATCACTAGTGCTAATCACCTAATCTTAATTTGGAAAGTCTCGCATATCAGTACATCCAGGATATAAAACACACTCATTTTCCCTGTGTACACACGGAGCATGGTGATTATAATTTTACTTCGACTTGAATCAAATCCGGATCGGCGCGTCACAAGTGGAACACACCGGCCGGAAAAAAGGTTTGCTAATCACCTAATCTTAATCTGGAAAGTTACAAACACCATATCAGTACACCCAGAAGTTGTCCTCGATTATATAGCATAGTTAATGTTATCTAGAGTTCAAGCTGAGGCAATCGGGTTCATATTGGATATTCAGCCATGTATCATATCCACTACAATGACCAGTGTATTGAGAGAACCAATGAATTCAGTAGAACACTAGTTTTTGTAGGTCGTGATATGACCCAAGACAGTGCAAGAGGCAATTGTTCTTCCAGTGAGCTAGTAAGGCGTACACGAATACATATTAGTGGGGATTTTTACACAGAGGGACAACAGCATTAACATATTGTTATCATGATTATAGTCATTACGGCAATAGCAAATTGCGATAACGATAATGATAATAATATGAACAATATTTTTTGACAATTATGATAACTGAAGAGGGAGAAGGAAAAGAAAGATAATGAAAGACATTTAACGTAATCTTTTTTATAGTTAATTTGGAACACTTCAAACAACGGGGTTCTTCTCTACTTACCACTGAATGTTTGATTTCACTTGCCACTCACGAATGCTACGGAAAAACGCTCTTCTCACTCCATATCTTTGCTGTGCTCGAGTTAGTATAATACAAATGGGAAGTTACATTTTTTGCATAAAGTGCACTTGTATAGAATGATAAATCGAAAGATATCTATTTATAATGAACCTAAATTTGTTTAAATTAGGTCCGGATCGGAGCGTCACAGGTTGAAGACACCGACCGAAAAAAAAGGTTTGCTAATCACCTAATCCTAATTTGGAAAGTCTCAAACGCCATATCAGTACACCCAAAAGTTGTCCTCGATAATATAGCTTAGTAGATTTCGCTGTGTGCACACGAAACATGGTAGTTGTAATTTTATCTAGAGTTCAAGCTGAAAGCAACAGGGTTCATTCAGAGTTTGAAATTCAGCCATGGAGCATATCAAAACTATTAACCAGTGTATTGAGAAAACTGCTGAATTCAATACAGTTTTTGTAGTGTAAAAGGCAATTCTACTTTTAGTGAGCTAGTAAAGCGTATACGAATACTTAATAGTGAGACTTTTTACACAGAGACAACAGCAGTAACATTATTATTATCATGATTATTATCATTATGGCAATAGCAAATTACAGTAACTATTATGGTGATGATATGAACAGTATTTTTTGACAATTACAGTTATTTTTATAATGAAGAGGGAGACTGAAAAGAAAGAGAATGAAAGACATTCGTCCTTTTTGTTTTGTTTTGTTTTCATGGTAGATTTGAAACAGTTCACGATTTAATTTCCATTGTGGCTTTTACTATTCCATCTTTGTATAAAGGAGAATAGACTAAAATATAGACATCATAAAAGGGACGCGAGGCAAAGAGACAGATAGACAGACAGACAGACAGAGATGGAAGAACGAGGGAGATGAAATGTTTTTATATTTCAAACGATACATTTTTCTTAAATAGTTCGTGTTATGTAGTGGATAGCATGTCTGCCTCTGAAACAGTAGACTCGGGTTCAAATCTTTATGTGGACTATTAATCTACCTCTCTTCACACCAATATTTTTACTCTATACATTACTATGCACTCACTACTATTATTACCATGTGTAATCGTTATAGAATAGTACCAGACTGTGAACAAGGGGCTGTCGACCGTTAATGTTTTTGGTTCCTACAAATACTCTTCTCAATTCGTTTTTTAGCTTTCATCTATTAACTACAGTACATTTGGGAAATATCACTTTTCTATTATATGCGAATTTCTCTAAAATAAACGATGGCAACTTGCATTAATACTTGACAATTTATAATTAAACTAACTTGGAATTTCATTGTCTACATCGGCGCGCACAGGTTGAGGACACTTACTCGCAAACATCTAAGGAGTGCTAATCACCTAATCTTAATTTGGAACGTGTCACGTGGTATATCATTTCACCCGGAAGG
The DNA here is from genome assembly GCF_042767895.1 of Penaeus vannamei. NCBI lineage: Eukaryota > Metazoa > Arthropoda > Malacostraca > Decapoda > Penaeidae > Penaeus > Penaeus vannamei. Next base: position 32,260,105 of record NC_091560.1, read on the forward strand.
AGCTTATTTTGTGTACACACGCAACATGGTACTGTAATTTTATCAATAGTTCAAGGTGAAAGCAAACCACGCACACAATAGGGTTCATAAACACTATAGGTTTCGTAGGCTATGATAAGACCTGTGGCGAAGTGCAAGAGAAATTCTGCATTCAGTGAAATAGCAGGGCGTTCGCGAATATATATGAGTGAGAATTTTTACAAAGCCTAACAACAGCAGTATCATCATAAGTGTTATTATAATGCTTGTCATTAAGATAATGGCAAGATATAATAATAATTGTTGTATATATAACATTTGTTAGACAATTATCTTCATCATAAGGGAGGAGAGAGAGAGGGAAGAGAAAGAGAATAACAGAGAGAGAGGGAGGGAGGAGAAAGTGAGAAAAAGGGAAGAGAAAGGACAGACGTTTGTCATTACCAAAGTATTTTTATGGTGTATTAAATTTGTTCACATTAACATACACTTACAGACTCAAAACACGCCACGTGAACTAGCGTGTTGACCTAGGCCAGGATTTACAACTGATACCAAAGTAATTCCGCAAAAGAATAAGACAACATTCTTGTAAAAGGACTGAATATGAATGCGTTTTGAAAACGGGCGGATCATGAAAATTCCCCAAATAACTTCACTGAAAAACAAAATTATAATTTTGTACTCTTGTAATGACCCAGTGATAATTTTCATATGAAAGAAAGAAAAGGACAAACATAGGAAATAAGTAGGCGTTCCTATATGCATATTTAAATTCGTTTAACTTTCACCATCTAAGTCTCCGTGGTGTAGTGGATAGCATGACTGCCTCTTAATCAGTAGACTCGGGTTCAAACCCTGACGGAGACATACTCATATCCTTTTTTTTATTATTATTATTTTCGAACTCATATATTTTTTTAGATTTTATTTTCAGTGCAAATGTTATTGTGACATAATCGTCTATAAAATGTCAGACAGTGGAAGAGGTTCTTCTCTACTTACCACTGAATGCTTAATTTCACTTGCCATTCACGAATGCTACGGAAAAACGTTCTCACTCCATATTTTAGCTTACCTTGAGTTACTAAGCATTTTTGTATAAGGTGTATTTTTAAAAAAATGACCAGATTGGCGCGTCACAGATTGAACACATAACCGAAAAAAAAAGTTTGCTAATCACCTAGCTTTACTTAGGAAAGTTTCAACTTTCATTATCTTACTTTTCCGTCTCCCTCTTCAGTAATCATAATTGTCAAAAAATATTGTTCATATTATTATCATTATAGTTATTTATATCCAATATGAACCCGATTATATAGCATTAACTATGCTATATAATCGAGGACAACTGGGTGTACTGATATGGTGTTTGTAACTTTCCAGATTAAGATTAGGTGATTAGCAAACCTTATTTTTTCGGTTGGTGTCTTCAACCTGTGACGTGCCGATCTGGACCTATTTTAAACAAATTTAGGTTCATTATAAATAGATATCTTTCCATTTATCATTCTATACAAGTGCACGTTATGCAAAAAATGTAACGTTCCATTCGTACTATAGTAACTCGAGCAAAGCAAAGATATGGAGTGAGAAGAGCGTTTTTCCGTAGCATTCGTGAGTGGCAAGTGAAATCAAACATTCAGTGGTAAGTAGAAAAGAACCCCGTTGTTTGAAGTGTTTCAAATTAACTATAGAAAAGACTACGTTAAATGTCTTTCATTATCTTTCTTTTCCGTGTCCCTCTTCAGGAATCATAATTGTCAAAAAATATTGTTCATATTATTATCATTATAGTTATTGCAATTTGCTATTGCCGTAATGACTATAATCATGATAACAATAATGTTAATGCTGTTGTCCCTGTGTAAAAATCCTCACTAATATGTATTCGTGTACGCCTTACTAGCTCACTGGAAGAACAATTGCCTCTTGCACTGTCATGGGTCATATCACAACCTACAAAAACTAGTGTTCTACTGAATTCATTGGTTCTCTCAATACACTGGTCAATGTAGTGGATATGATCCAGTATCCACTATGAACCCGATTGCTTCAGCTTGAACTCTAGATAACATTAACTATGCTATATAATCGAGGTCAACTTCTGGGTGTACTGATATGGTGTTTGTAGCTTTCCAGATTAAGATTAGGTGATTAGCAAACCTTTTTTCCGGTCGGTGTGTTCCACTTGTGACGCGCCGATCCGGATTTGATTTAAGTCGAAGTAAAATCATAATTACCAAGCTCCGTGTGTACACAGGGAAAATGAGTATGGTTTAGATCCTTCTGGATGTACTGATATGCGAGACTTTCCAAATTAAGATTAGGTGATTAGCACTAGCGATTAGAAATGTTTACGGGGAAGTGTCCTCAACTTGTGGCAGACGTAATCTAATTCCAACCAAGCTAATTGATATGTCTTAATATACATTTCCATCGCTCTTACTATGGAAATTTACATCTAATACAATAATGTCAATTTCCAACATTAGTGTAGATCAAAGATCAAATAGGAATTGAGAAAAGCATTTTTCTCTATCATTCGTGGGCAGCAACAGTAAACTATAACGCTAGAAGGTAAGCTCAAAGTCCCTGTTCATAGTCTGGCACTATTCTGGAACAATTACGAACATTAATAACAACAGTGATTATGAAAGCAATAAAATGTATGCAGAGAAAATATTGATTTGAAAATTTTAAAGAGAACATCCATAGTTTCAGTCAGGATTTGAACCCGAGTGTACTGATTAGGAGACAGTCATGCTATCCATTACACCACAAAAACTACTAAACATTATTGTGGTTAATGGTGTACATAAAATAAAATACCATTACCATGCTTCGTATGTACACAGTGAAATAAACTTGTATTATCGAGGACAACTTCTAGGTGTACTAATATGGAGATTGGAACTTTCCTAAGTAAAGTTAGGTGATTAGCAAACCTTTTTTTCCGGTCATGTGTTCAATCTGTGACGCGCCGATCCGGTCATTCTATAAAAAATACACCTTATACAATAATGCTTAAGTCAATGTAAGCTAAAATATGGAGTGAGAACGTTTTTCCGTCGCATTCGTGAATGGCAAGTGAAATGAAACATTCAGTGGTAAGTAGAGAAGAACCTCTTCCACTGTCCATTTTATAGACGATTATGTCACAATAACAATTGCACTGAAAATGATATTTAAAAAATATGAGTTCGAAAATAATTTAAAAAGTGTTTGTCTGTTAGTCTCCGTCAGGATTTGAACCCGAGTCTACTGATTAAGAGGCAGTCATGCTATCCACTACACCACGGAGACTTAGATGGTGGTAATTAAATAAACTTTTATATATCCATATAGGAACACTTACCTATTTCCTATGTTGTTTATCCTTCTTTCTTTCATATGAAAATTATCACTGGGTCATTACAATAGTACAAAATTATAATTAGTTATTAGTTATTAGGGGAATTTTCATGATCCGCCCGTTTTCAAAACGCATTCATATTTAGTCCTTTTACAAGAATGTTGTCTTATTCTTTTGCGGAATTACTTTGGTATCAGTTGTAAATCCTGGCCTTGGTCAAGACGCTAGTTCACGTGGCGTGTTTTGAGTCTGCAAGGGTATGTTAATGTGAACAAATTTGATACACCATAAAAATACTTTGGAAATGACAAACGTCTGTTCTTTCTCTCACTTTCTCTTCCCTCCCTCTCTCTTTTATTCTCTTTCTCTTCCCTCTCTCCTCCCTTATAATGAAGATAATTGTCTAACAAATGTTATATATACAACAATTATTATTATAACTTGCCATTATCTTAATGACAATCATTATAATAACACTTATGATGATACTGCTGTTGTTAGGCTTTGTAAAAATTCTCACTCATATATATTCGCGAACGCCCTGCTATTTCACTGAATGCAGAATTTCTCTTGCACTTCGCCACAGGTCTTATCATAGCCTACGAAACCTATACAGTGTTTATGAACCCTATTGTGTGCGTGGTTTGCTTTCACCTTGAACTATTGATAAAATTCCAGTTACCATGTTGCGTGTGTACACAAAATAAACTCCTTCCGGGTGAAATGATATACCACGTGACACGTTCCTAATTAAGATTAGGTGATTAGCACTCCTTAGATGTTTGCGAGTAAGTGTCCTCAACCTGTGCGCGCCCATGAAGACATAATGAGATTCCAAGTTAGTTTAATTATAAGTTGCCATCGCTTATTTTAAAGAAATTCGCATAAAATAGAAAAGTGATATTTCCCAAATGTACTGCAGTTAATAGATGAAAGCTAAAAACGGATTGAGAAGAGCATTTGTAGGAACCAAAAACATAACGGTCGACAGCACCCTGTTCACAGTCTGGTACTATTCTATAACGATTACACATAGTAATAATACTAGTGAGTGCATAGTAATGTATGCAGTAAAAATATTCGTGTGAGAAAAGGTAGATTAATAGTCCACCGAGCCTACTGTTTCAGAGGCAGACATGCTATTCACTACATAACTATTTAAGAAAAATGTATCCTTTGAAATATAAAAACATTTTATCTAGCTCGTTCTTTCATCTCTCTCAATAGAAATTAAATCGCAAATTGTTTTAAATCAACCATGAAAAAAGGACGAATGTCTTTCATTCTCTTTCTCTTCAGTCTCCCTCTTCATTATAAAAATAATTGTAATTGTCAAAAATTACTGTTCATATTATCACCATAATATTTACTGTAATTTGCTATTGCCATAATGATAATAATCATGATGATAATAATGTTACTGCTGTTGTCTCTGTAAAAATTCTCACTAATATGTATTCTTGTGCGCTTTATTAGCTCGCTAAAAGTAGGATTGCCTCATAAACTTAGTCATAGGTCTCGTCGTAACCTACAAAAACTGTATTGAATTCAGTGGTTTTCTCAATACACTGGTTAAAGGTGTGGATAAGATCCATGGCTCTGAACTCTGAACTCTGAACCCTGTTGCTTTCAGCTTGAACTCCAGATAAAATTACAACTACCATGTTTCGTGTGCACACAGCGAAATTAACTAAGCTACATTATCAAGGGCAACTTTGGGTGTACTGATTTGGCGTTTGAGACTTTCCAAATTAGGATTAGGTGATTAGCAAACCTTTTTTTTCGGTCGGTGTCTTCAACCTGTGACGCGCCGATCCGGACCTAATTTAAACAAATTTAGGTTCATTATAAATCAATATATTTCAATATACATTCCAATTTATTTTTCTATACAAATACACGTTATACAAAAATGTAGCTTCCCATTTGTACTATATTAACTCGAAGAAAGCAAAAATATGGAGTGAGAAGAGCGTTTTTCCGAAGCATTCGTGAGTGGCAATTGAAATGAAACATTCAGTGGCAAGTAGAGAAGAACCCCGTTCACAGTCTGACATTTTGTAGGCGATCGTGTATGGTAACAATTTCGCTGAAAATAACATCTTAAAAATATAACGTTTGAAAATAATTTAAAAAGTGTATGTATGTTAGGCTCCGTCAGGATTTGAACCCGAGTCTACTGATTAAGAGGCAGTCATGCTGTCCACTACCCCAATGAGACTTAAGTGGTGTGAAGGTTAAACGAATTTATATATATGCTTATGAGAGCGCCTTCCTATTTCTTATGTTATTTGTCTGTCTTTCTCTTCTAATTTATTTCTTTCCTATAATTATTATAACTGGATACTTACAGGAGGGAGTATAAGATTATTATAATTTTGTGTTTCAGTAATGTTATTGAGGGAATTTTCATGATCCGCCTGTTTTCAAAACGCATTCATATGCAACACTAATATAAGAATATTGTATTTATTTTATGCGGCATTACTGTGATATCAATTGCAAATCCTGGCCTCGGTCGACACGCTCGCTCACGTGGCTTGTTCAGACAGTCTGTAACCTTTATAAGCACTACCATTATTAATATATATAATCGCTATAAAAAAGTATCAGACTGTGAACAGGGTACCGTTGTTACCCGCAAAGTTGTGCTAATCACCTACTCTTTATTTGGAACGTGTCAAACGGTGTATCAATACACCCGGAAGGAGTTATTCTCGATTAAAGGGAATGTTTATCTTCGTTGGGTACACACGGAACATGGCAAATGTAATCTCATCTAGAGTTCAAGGTGAAAGCAAACCCCGCACACAACAGGGTTCATAAACACCACAGCTTTGGTAGGCTTTAAGACCTATGGCGAAGTGTAAGAGGCAATTCTGCATTCAGTTAGCAAGGCGTTCGAGAATATATGAGTAAGAATTTTAGCAAAGATTAACAGCAGCAGGATCATCATCGCTAAATGTTATCTTAGTGAATGTAATTACGATAATGATGTTATATTTATGATATATATAACATTTGTTAGACAATTATTGTTTTTCTGATAAGGGCGGAGAGGATGAGAGAGAGGGAAGTGAAAGAGAATAAAAAAGAGAGAGGGAGGGAAGAGAAAGTGAGAAAAAGAGAATACAAGACAGGCGTTCGTCATTATCGTAGTATTTTAAGATGTATCAAATTTGTTCACATTAACATACCGTTCCAGACCTCCTAAACACGCCACGTGAACTAGCGTGTTAACCTAGGCCAGGATTTGCAATTGATATGGAAAAAAAGCAAAAGCTAAATACAATTTTCTAATAGTACTGAATATGAATGCGTTGTGAAAACTGGCAGATCATGAAAATTCCCCTAATTACATCAGTGAAAAACGAAATTATAACAATTATGTACTCCCCCCCCCTGGTAATGACCCAGTGAAAATTATCATAGAAAAGAAAGAAAAGACAAAGACAAACAACACAGGAAATAGGTAGGCGCATCTTATATGAATAGATATAAATTTGTTTTGCTTTCATGTTACTTACGTCTTTGTGGTGTAGTGGATAGCATGACTGCCTCTTAATCAGTTGACTCGGGTTCAAATCCTGACGGAGACAATAAAACACATTTTAAAAATTATTTTGAGACTCATATTATATTCTTAAAATTTGTATTTTCATTGCAGTTGTTACCATACATGATTATCTATAAAATGCCAGACTGTGAACGGGGTTCTCTACTTAACACTGAAAGTTGATTTCACTTGCCACTCACGAATACTACAGAAAAACGCTTTTTTTTCCATAATTTAGCTTTCCTCAAGTTACTACAATACAACTGTGAATTTGCATGTTTGTATCACGTGTATTTGTATAGAAAAGAAAATTGGAATGTGTATTCAAAAATCTTGATTTAAATTGAACCTTAAGTCGTTAAAGTCACATCCGGGTCGGCGGGTTACAGTTTGAAAACACCGACAGAGAAGAGTTTTGCTAATCACCTAATCTTAATTTGGAAAGTCTCAAACGCCAAATCAATACACCCACATGTTGTCTTTGATAATACAACATAATCAATTTCGCTGTGTACACACGAGACATAGTAATAGTAATTTTATTTATAGTTCAAGCTGAAAGCAACCAGATTGAATTTTTTAAAGCGGAACAACAGCAGTATCATTGGTATTATATTAATGATTGTGATTATGATAAGGGCAAGTTCTGATAATTATTATAGTTATAACAATTGTTAAACAATTGTTATTTTCATGATAAAGGAGGAGAAGGAGAGATAAAAGAATAAAAGACACGTTCGTCATTATCATAGTATTCTTATGGTGAATCAAATTTGTTCATATTGTTATACCCTTACAGACTGTCAAAACAGGCCACGTGAACTAGCCTGTTGACCTATGCCAGGAATTGAATTACAGTTGATAAAAAACTAATCCCGTGAAAGATAAATGCAATATTATAGTAATAATACAGAATATGAATGCGTTTTGAGAACAGGCGGATCATGAACATTCCCTAATAACATTACTGAAATACAAAACTATCATAATTTTGCACTCCCTCCTGTAATGACCCAGTGCTAATTATCATAGAAAAGAAAGAAAGAAAAAAGAAAAACAAACATTGGAAATAAGAGCTTCAATATAGCTATATACAAATTCGTTTCACTCTCACATCAATTAAGTCTCCGTGGTGTAGTGGATAGCATGGCTGCCTCTTAATCAGCAGACTCGGGTTCAAATCCTGATGGAGACTAACAAAATTATTTTTAAAAATTATTTTCAAACATTATATAAATAAGATTTTATTTTCAGTGCCATTGTTACCATACATGATCGTCTATAAAATGGCAGACAGTGGAAGGGATTCTTCTCTATTAAAATAGGGTTGCTAATCACCTAATCTTAATCGGGGAAAGTTACAGACACCATATCAGTACACCTAGAAGTTGTCCTCGATAATACAAGTTAATTTCGCTGTGTACATACGAAGCATGGTAATGGTATTATATTTTCTGTACACCATTACCCACCATATTCTTTAGTAGTTTTTGTGGTGTAATGGATAGCATGACTGTCTCCTAATCAGTAAACTCGGGTTTAAATCCTGACGGAAACTATGGATGTTCCTCTTTAAAAAATTTAAATAAATATTTTCTCTGCATACATTTTATTGCTTTCTTAATCACTGTCGTTATTAATGTTCGTAATTGTTCCAGAATAGTGCCAGACTATGAACAGGGACTATGAGCTTACCTTCTAGCGTTATAGTTGACTGTTGCTGCCCACGAATGATATAGAAAAATGCTTTTCTCAATTCCTATTTGATCTTTGATCTAGTAACTACAGATGTTGAGAATTGACATCATTGTATTAGATGTAAATTTCTATAATAAGAGCGATGGAAATGTATATTAAAACATATCAATTAGCTTTGTTGGAATTAGATTACGTCTTCCACAAGTTGAGGACACTTCCCCGTAAACATTTCTAATCACTAGCGCTAATCACCTAATCTTAATATGGAAAGTCTCGCATATCAGTACATCCAGAAGGATCTAAAACACACTCATTTTCCCTGTGTACACACGGAGCTTGGTAATTATGATTTTACTTCGACTTAAATCAAATCCGGATCGGCGCGTCACACGTGGGACACACCGACCGGAAAAAAGGTTTGCTAATCACCTAATCTTAATCTGGAAAGTTACAAACACCATATCAGTGCACCCAGAAGTTGACCTCGATTATATAGCATAGTTAATGTTATCTAGAGTTCAAACTGAAGCAATCGGGTTCATATTGGATATGAATAACTATAATGATAATATGAACAATATTTTTTGACAATTATGATTACTGAAGAGGGAGACGGAAAAGTAAGATAATGAAAGCTGAAACTTTCCTAAGAAAAGTTAGGTGATTAGCAAATTTTTTTTTCCGGTCGTGTTTTCAATCTGTGACGCGCCGATCCGGTCATTCTATAAAAAATACACCTTATACAAAAATGCTTAGTAACTCAAGGTAAGCTAAAATATGGAGTGAGAACGTTTTTCCGTAGCATTCGTGAATGGCAAGTGAAATGAAACATTCAGTGGTAAGTAGAGAAGAACCTCTTCCACTGTCCATTTTATAGACGATTATGTCACAATAACAATTGTCACAATAACATTTGCACTGAAAATTATATCTTGAAAATATAAGTTCGAAAATAATTTAAAAAGTATTTGTCTGTTAGTCTCCGTCAGGATTTGAACCCGAGTCTACTGATTAAGAGGCAGTCATGCTATCCACTACACCACGGAGACTTAGATGGTAGCAGTTAAACGAATTTTAATATATGGATATAGGAACGCCTACCTATTTCCTATGTTGTTTGTCCTCTTCTTTCTTTCATATGAAAATTATCACTGGGTCATTACAAGAGTACAAAATTATGATTTTGTTTTTCAGTAAAGTTATTTGGGGAATTTTCATGATCCGCCCGTTTTCAAAACGCATTCACATATTCCGTATTTTTACAAGAATGTTGTCTTATTCTTTTGCGGAATTACTTTGGTATCAGTTGCAAATCCTGGCCTAGGTCAACACGCTAGTTCACGTGGCGTGTTTTGAGTCTGCAAGGGTATGTTAATGTGAACAAATTTGATACACCATAAAAATACTTTGGAAATGACAAATGTCTGTTCTTTCTCTCACTTTCTCTTCCCTCCCTCTCTATCTGTTATTCTCTTTCTCTTCCCTCGCTCCTCCCTTATAATGAAGATAATTGTCTAACAAATGTTATATATACAATTAATATTAAAACTTGCCATTATCTTAATGCCAATAATTATAATAACAATTTAATGATGATACTGCTGTTGATCGGTTTTGTAAAAATTTTCACTCATATAGTTTCGAAAGCCTTGCTATTTCACTGAGTGCAGAATTTTTTTGCACTTCGCTATAGATCTTATCATAGCCTACAAAACCTATAGTGTTTATGAACCCTATTGTGTGCGTGGTTTGCTTTCACCTTGAACTATTGATAAAATTACAGTTACCACGTTGCGTGTGTACACAAAAGAAACTCCTTCCGGGTGAAATGATATACCACGTGACACGTTCCGAATTAAGATTAGGTGATTAGCAATCCTTAGATGTTTGCGAGAAAGTGTCCTCAACCTGTGCGCGCCGATGTAGACATAATGAAATTCCAAGTTTGTTTAATTATTAATTGTCATGTCTTAATGTAAGTTGCCATCGCTTATTTTAGAGAAATTCGCATATAATAGAAAAGTGATATTTCCCAAATGTACTGTAGTTAATAGATGAAAGCTAAAAAACGAATTGAGAAGAGCATTTGTAGGAACCAAAAATATAACGGTCGACAGCACCCTGTTCACAGTCTGGAACTATTCTATAACGATTACACATGGTAATAATAGTAGTGAGTGCATAGTAATGTATGCAGTAAAAATATTGGTGTGAAAAAAGGTAGATTAATAGTCCACATAAAGATTTGAAACCGAGTCTACTGTTTCAGAGGCAGACATGCTATCCACTACATAACTATTTAAGAAAAATGTATCCTTTGAAATATAAAAACATTTTATCTCCCTCGTTCTTTCATCTCTGTCTGTCTGTCTGCCTGTCTATCTGGCTGTCTCTTTGCCTCGCGTTCCTTTTATGATGTCTATATTTCAGTCTATTCTCCTTTATACAAAGATGGAATGGTAAAAGCCACAATGGAAATTAAATCGTGAATTGTTTCAAATCTACTAACAAGACGGACGAATTTCTTTCAATCTCTCTCGTTTCAGTCTCCCTCTTCATTATAAAAATAATTGTAATTGTCAAAAAATACTGTTCATATTATCACCATAATATTTTCTGTAATTTGCTATTGCCATAATGATAATAATCATGATAACAATAATAATGTTACTGCTGTTGTCTCTGAAAAAATTCTCACTAATATGTATTCGTGTACGATTTACTAGCTCACTAAAAGTAGGATTCCCTCATAAACTTAGTCATAGGTCTTGTCGTAACCTACAAAAAAATGTATTGAATTCAGTAGTTTTCACAATACACTGGTTAATAGTTTTGATATGATCCATGGCTGAATATCCAACTACGAACCCGGTTTCTTTAAGCTTGAACTCTAGATAAAATTACAATTACCATGTTTCGTGTATAAACAGCGAAATTAACTAAGCTATATTATCGAGGACAACTTTTGGGTGTGTACTGATCTGACGTGTGAGATTTAAATAAATTTATGTTCATTATAAATCAATATCTTTCAATATACATTCCAATTTATTTTTCTATACAAATACACGTTATACAAAAATGCAACTTCCCATTTGCACTATACTCACTCGAGGAAAGCAAATGTATGGAGTGAGAAAGGCGTTTTTCCGAAGCATTCGTGAGTGGCAAGTGAAATGAAATATTAATCTGACATTTTGAAGGCGATCGTGTATGGTAACAATTTCGCTGAAAATAACATCTTAAAAATATAACGTTTGAAAATAATTTTAAAAGTGTATGTGTGTTAGTCTCTGTCAGGATTTGAACCCGAGTCTACTGATTAATAGGCAGTCATGCTGTCCATTACACCACAGAAATTTACAGGATATGAAGGTGAAACGAATTTGTATATATGCTTATAAGAGCGCCTTCCCATTTCTTATGTTATTTGTCTGTCTTCCTCTTCTAATTTATTTCCTTCCTATGATAATTATCACTGGATACTTACAGGAGGGAGTATAAGATTATTATAATTTTGTGTTTCAGTAATGTTATTGAGGGAATTTTCATGATCCGCCTGTTTTCAAAACGCTTTCATATGCAGTACTATTACAAGAATATTGTATTTATTTTATGCGGCATTACTGTGATATCAATTGCATATCCTGGCCTCGGTCGACACGCTAGCTCACGTGGCTTGTTCAGACAGTCTGTAAGGATATGTTGATATGAACAAATTTGATACACCATAAAAATACTAAGGTAAGGACGAACATGTCTGTTATTCTCTTTCTCTCTCCTTCTTTATCATGAAAATAACAAATTCTGACGTGGACTATTAATGATTTAATTTTTACATAATTTTATTACCTACATTTCCACTGCCTACATTTATTTCCTTTATAAGCACTACCATTATTAATATATATAATCGCTATAAAAAAGTATCACACTGTGGACAGGGTACCGTTGTTACCCGCAAAGTTGTGCTAATCACCTACTCTTTATTTGGAACGTGTCAAACGGTGTATCAATACACCCGGAAGGAGTTATTCTCGATTAAAGGGAATGTCTATCTTCGTTGGGTACACACGGAACATGGCAACTGTAATTTCATCTAGAGTTCAAGGTGAAAGCAAACCACGCACACAGCAGGGGCCATAAACACTTCACAGCTTTTGTAGGCTTTAAGACCTATGGCGAAGTGTAAGAGGCAATTCTGCATTCAGTTAGCAAGGCGTTCGAGAATATATGAGTAAGAATTTTAGCAAAGATTAACAGCAGCAGGATCATCATCACTAAATGTTATCTTAGTGATTGTAATTACGATAATGATGTTATATTTATGATATATATAACATTTGTGAGACGATTATTGTTTTCCTGATAAGGGCGGAGAGGATGAGAGAGAGGGAAGAGAAAGAGAATAAAAAAGAGAGAGTGAGGGAAGAGAAAGTGAGAAAAAGAGAATACAAGACAGACGTTCGTCATTATCGTAGTATTTTATGATGTATCGAATTTGTTCACATTAACACACCGTTCCAGACCGTCCAATCACGCCACGTGAACTAGCGTGTTGACCTTGGCCAGGATTTGCAATTGATGTGGAAGTAAAAAAAAGCAAAAGATAAAAACAATTTTGTAATAGTACTGAATATGAATGCGTTGTGAAAACAGGCAGATCATGAAAATTCCCCTAATAACATCAGTGAAAAACAAAATTATAACAATTATGTATCCCCCCTCCTGGTAATGACCCAGTGAAAATTATCATAGAAAAGAAAGAAAGAAAGAAAAAAAAAGACAAACAACACAAGAAATAGGTAGGCGCATCTTATATGAATAGATATAAATTCGTTTTGCTTTTATGTTACTTACGTCTTTGTGGTGTAGTGGATAGCATGGCTGCCTCTTAATCAGTTGACTCGGGTTCAAATCCTGACGGAGACAATGACCCATACATTTTAAAAATTATTTTGAGACTCATATTATATTCTTAAAATTGGTGTTTTCATTGCAGTTGTTACCATACTTGATTATCTATAAAATGCCAGACTGTGAACGGGGTTCTCTACTTACCACTGAAAGTTGATTTCACTTGCCACTCACGAATGCTACGGAAAAAAACGTTTTTTTTCTCCATAATTTAGCTTTCCTCAAGTTACTATGGTACAACTGTGAATTTGCATGTTTGTATCACGTGTATTTGCATAGAATAAAAAATTGGAATGTATATTCAAAAATCTTGATTAAAATTGAACCTAAAGTCGTTAAAGTCACATCCGGGTCGGCGGGTTACAGTTTGAAAACACCGACAGAGAACAGTTTTGCCTATCACCTAATCTTAATTTGGAAAGTCTCAAACGCCAAATCAATACACCCACATGTTGTCCTTGATAATACAACTTAATCAATTTCGCTGTGTACACACGAAACATAGTAATAGTAATTTCATTTATAGTTCAAGCTGAAAGCAACCAGGTTTATTTTCTTTAAGCGGAACAACAGCAGTATCATTGGTATTATATTGATGATTTTGATTATTATAAGGGCAAGTTCTGATAATTATTATAGTTATAATATTTGTTAAACAATTATTATTTCCATGATAAAGGAGGAGAAGGAGAGATAAAAGAATAAAAGACACGTTCGTCATTACCATGGTATTCTTATGGTGAATCAAATTTGTTCATATTGTTATACCCTTACAGACTGTCAAAACAGGCCACGTGAACTAGCCTGTTGACCTATGCCAGGAACTGAATTACAGTTGATAAAAAACTAATCCCGTGAAAGATAAATGCAATATTATAGTAATAATACAGAATATGAATGCGTTTTGAGAACAGGCGGATCATGAACATTCCCTAATAACATTACTGAAATACAAAACTATCATAATTTTGCACTCCCTCCTGTAATGACCCAGTGATAATTATAAAAAAGAAAGAAAGAAAAAAAAACATTGGAAATAAGCGCTCCAATATAGGTATATACAAATTCGTTTCACTATCACATCAATTAAGTCTCCGTGGTGTAGTGGATAGCATGGCTGCCTCTTAATCAGCAGACTCGGGTTCAAATCCTGATGGAGACTAACATTCATGTTTTTTTTTTTTTTTTTTTTTTTTTTTTACATTATTTTCAAACATTATATGATTAAGATTTTACTTTCAGTGCCATTGTTACCATACATGATCGTCTATAAAATGTCAGACAGTGGAAGGGATTCTTCTCTATTTACCACTGAAAGTTTTATTTCAGTTGCCACTCACGAATGCTACGGAAAACGCCCTTCCTCGAGTTACTATAGCACAACTGGGAATTTGCATTTTTGTATAACATGGTTATTTGTAGAGAATATTAAATAGGAATGTATATTGAAAGATAAGATAATTAACCTGAACTCGTCAATGTCCGGATCGGCGCGTCACAGGTTGAAGACACCGACCAGAAATAAAGGTTTGCTAATCACCTAATCCTAATTTCGACTCAGACTCCATATTAGTACACACACAAGTTGCCCTCGATAATATATTTAATAATTTCGCTACGTACACACGAAACATGGTAATCGTAATTGTAACTAGAGTTCAAGCTGAAAGCAACCGGGTTCATGGTTGGATATTCAGCCAAAGATCATATCCACACCAAAAACAAGTGTATTGAGAAAACCACTGAATTCAATAGGACACTACGGTTTTTTGTAGGTTTCAATAAGACGTATGACTAAGAGTAAGAAACAGTTTTACTTATAATTAACCTAAGTTTTTTATTATATCTGCATCGGCGGGCACAGGTTGAGGACACTTACCCGCAAACATCTAAGGAGTGCTAATCACCTAATCTTAATTTGGAACGTGTCAGACGGATCATGAAAATTATCTTGATAACATTACTGACACACAAAGTGAAGATAATATTGTACTTCCTCTTGTAATGAACCAGTGATATCATAAGGAAGAAAAAAGAGACAAACAACATAGGAAAGAAGTAGGTGCTGTTATTTAGTTATATAGATACTCGTTTTGCTAATTTTCATGCAAGTTTGAACTAGATTCTTGACCTACGCAGAAGACCAGTATTTACATTTAATATCAACGCAGTGTAGGAAATGTTTTATATATATATATATATATATATATATATATATATATATATATATATATATGTATATATATATATATATATATTCTTTAACCAGTGTACAGTTTTTGTAGGTTACGACAAGACCTATGACTAAGTTTATGAGGCAACCCTACTTCCAGTGAGCTAGTAAATCGTACACGAATACATATTAGTGAGAATTTTTACAGAGACAACAGCAGTAACATTATTTTTATCATGATTATTATCATTATGGCAACAGCAAATGACAGTAAATATTATGGTGATAATATGAACAGTAATTTTTGACAATTACAATTATTTTTAAAATGAAGAGGGAGGCCGAAAAGAAAGAGATTGAAAGACATTCGTCCTTCTTGTTTTGTTTTGTTTTTCATGGTAGATTTGAAACAATTCACGATTTAATTTCCATTGTGGCTTTTACTATTCCATCTTTGTATAAAGGAGAATAGACTAAAATATAGACATCATAAAAGGGACGCGAGGTAAAGAGACAGATAGACAGACAGACAGACAGAGATGGAAGAACGAGGGAGATGAAATGTTTTTATATTTCAAAGGATACATTTTTCTTTAACAGTTCGTGTTATGTAGTGGATAGCATGTCTGCCTCTGAAACAGTAGACTCGGTTTCAAATCTTTATGTGGACTATTAATCTACCTTTTTTCACACCAATATTTTTACTGCATACATTACTATGCACTGACTACTATTATGACTATGTGTAATCGTTACAGAATAGTACCAGACTGTGAACAGGGTGCTGTCGACCGTTTATGTTTTTGGTTCCTACAAATGCTCTTCTCAATTCGTTTTTAGCTTTCATCTATTAACTACAGTACATTTGGGAAATATCACTTCTCTATTATATGCGAATTTCTCTAAAATAAGCGATGGCAACTTACATTAAGACATGACAATTTATAATTAAACTAACTTGGAATTTCATTATGTCTACATCGGCGCGTACAGGTTGAGGACACTTACTCGCAAACATCTAAGGAGTGCTAATCACCTAATCTTAATTTGGAACGTGTCACGTGGTATATCATTTCACCCGGAAGGAGTTTATTTTGTGTACACACGCAACGTGGTAACTGTAATTTTATCAAAAGTTCAAGGTGAAAGCAAACCACGCACACAATAGGGTTCATAAACACTATAGGTTTTGTAGGCTATGATAAGACCTGTGGCGAAGTGCAAGAGAAATTCTGCATTCAGTGAAATAGCAGGGCGTTCGCGAATATATATGAGAGAATCTTTACAAAGCCTAACAACAGCAGTATCATCATAAGTGTTATTATAATGCTTGTCATTAAGATAATGGCAAGTTATAATAATAATTGTTATATATATAACATTTGTTAGACAATTATCTTCATTATAAGGGAGGAGAGAGGGAAGAGAAAGAGAATAAAAGAGAGAGGGAGGGAAGAGAAAGTGAGAAAAAGGGTAGAGAAAGTGAGAGAAAAAATAGACGTTTGCAATTACCAAAGAATTTTTATGGTGTATCAAATTTGTTAACGTTAACATACCCTTGCAGACTCAAAACACGCCACGTGAACTAGCGTCTTGACCTAGGCCAGGATTTCCAACTGATAACAAAGTAATTCCGCAAAAGAATAAGACAACATTCTTGTAAAAGGACTGAATATGAATGCGTTTTGAAAACGGGCGGATCATGAAAATTCCCTTAATAACTTTACTGAAAAACAAAATTATAATTTTATACTCTTGTAATGACCCAGTGATCATTTTCATATGAAAGAAAAGGACAAACTGCATAGGAAATAGGTAGGCGTTCCTATATGCATATATAAAAGTTTGTTTAACTGCTTTTATCTGTCTCCGTGGTGTAGTGGATAGCATGACTGTTTCTTAATCAGTAGACTCATACGAAGCTAAATTTTAAATTATTGTCGAATTCATATTATATTTTTAAGATTTTATTTTCAGTGCAATTGTTATTGTGACATAATCGTCTATAAAATGTCAGACAGTGGAAGAGGTTCTTCTCTACCTACCACTGAATGTTTAATTTCACTTGCCATTCACGAATGCTACGGAAAAACGTTCTCACTCCATATTTAAGCTTACCTTGAGTTACTAAGCGTTTTTGTATAAGGTGTATTTAAAAAAAAATGACCAGATTGGCGCGTCACAGATTGAACACATGACCGGAAAAAAGGTTTGCTAATCACCTAACTTTACTTAGGAAAGTTTCAACTTTCATGATCATGATTCATATCCAATATGAACCCGATTGTTTCAGCTTGAACTCTAGATAACATTAACTATGCTATATAATCGAGGTCAACTTCTGGGTGTACTGATATGGTGTTTGTAACTTTCCAGATTAAGATTAGGTGATTAGCAAACCTTTTTCCCGGTCGGTGTGTTCCACTTGTGACGCGCCGATCCGGATTTGATTTAAGTCGAAGGAAAATCATAATTACCAAGCTCCGTGTGTACACAGGGAAAATGAGTGTGTTTTATATCCTTCTGGATGCACTGATATGCGAGACTTTCCAAATTAAGATTAGGTGATTAGCGCTAGTGATTAGAAATGTTTACGGGGAAGTGTCCTCAACTTGTGGCAGACGTAATCTAATTCCAACAAAGCTAATTGATATTTCTTAATATACATTTCCATCGCTCATATTATAGAAATTTACATCTAATTCAGTTACTAGATCAAAGATCAAATAGGAATTGAGAAAAGCATTTTTCTCTATCATTCGTGGGCAGGAACAGTAAACTATAACGCTAGAAGGTAAGCTCATAGTCCCTGTTCATAGTCTGGTACTATTCTGGAACAATAACGAACATTAATAACAACAGCGATTATGAAAGCAATAAATGTATACAGAGAAAATACTGATTGGAAAATTTTAAAGACGAACATCCATAGTTTCCGTCAGGATTTGAACCCGAGTCTACTGATTAGGAGACAGTCATGCTATCCTTTACAACACGAAAACTTCTAAACAATATTGTGGTTAATAGTGTACATAAAATAAAATACCATTACCATGCTTCGTATGTACACAGCGAAATTAACTTGTATTATCGAGGACAACTTCTAGGTGTACTAATATGGAGATAGAAACTTTCCTAAAGTTAGGTGATTGGCAAACCTTTTTTTCGGTCGTGTGTTTAATCTGTGACGCGCCGATCCGGTCATTCTATAAAAAGTACACCTTATACAAAAATGCTTAGTAACTCAAGGCAAGCTAAAATATGGAGTGGGAACGTTTTTCCGTCGCATTCGTGAATGGCAAGTGAAATGAAACATTCAGTGGTAAGTAGAAAAGAACCTCTTCCACTGTCCATTTTATAGACGATTATGTCACAATAACAGTTGCACTGAAAATAAAATCTTAAAAATATATGAGTTCGAAAATAATTTAAAAAGTGTATGTGTGTTAGTCTCCGTCAGGATTTGAACCCGAGTCTACTGATTAAGAGGCAGTCATGCTATCCACTACACCACGGAGACTTAGATAGTAACAGTTAAACGAATTTTTATATATATCTATAGGAACGCCTACGGATTTCCTATGTTGTTTGTCCTTTTCTTTCTTTCATATGAAAATTATCACTGGGTCATTACAAGAGTACAAAATTACAATTTTGTTTTTCAGTAAAGTTATTAGGGGAATTTTCACGATCCGCCCGTTTTCAAAACGCATTCATATTCAGTCCTTTTACAAGAATGTTGTCTTATTCTTTTGCGGAATTACTTTGGTATCAGTTGTAAATCCTGGCCTAGGTCAAGACGCTAGTTCACGTGGCGTGTTTTGAGTCTGCAAGGGTATGTTAAATAGCAGCGCCTACCTGTCTCTTTTTTAACCTTGGATTTCAGTTATATAATTAAAATAATTCTCATGATCCGTCTGACATGTTCCAAAGTGATTAGGAAAGTGATAATTCACATATGTACTGTAGTTACTAGATGAAAGCTAAACTACGGATTGAGAAGACCATTTGTCGGTACGCATAGTAATAATAGTAGTGATTGTAAAAGTATTAAATGTAGGCTGTAAATATATGGGCGAGAAAAAAATTGTAGATCAATAGTCCCCATCACGATTTGAACCCGAGTCTACTGTTTCAGAGGTAGTCATGATATCCAATCCATAATAGGAACTAATATTTTAGAAAAAAAATCCTCGGAAATAATATGAATTACACCTACCTTGTTCTTATATCTCTGTCTGTCTGTCTCTCGTCCCTTTTATGGTCTATATATTTTAATCTGTTTTCATTTATACGAAGATGGAAAGCTAACAGCCACAATGAGAATGAAAACTGAACTGTGAATTGTTTCAAATTAACTCTGGAAAAGAATACAATAAGGACGAATGTCTTTCTTTTCCGCTTCGCACTCACTGAAAGTAGAGTTGCCACGTACACTTAATAACAGATCTTATTGTAATCTACAAAGACTGTAGTTCTACTAAATTCAGTGATTTCTCAATACACTGGCTAATGGTGTGGGTATGATCCATTCCTGTATATCCAACTGTGAACCCGGTTGCCTTCAGCTTCAACTTAGAATTACCATGTTTCGTGTGTACACAGCGAAATTAACTAAGCTATTTTATCGAGGACAACTCTTTCTGGGTGCAGTGATATGGCGGCTGAGACTTTCCAAATGAAGATTAGGTGATTAGCAATCCTTTATTCTGGCCGGTATCTTCAACCTGTGACGCGCCGATCCGGATATGATTTAAACGAATTTAGGTTAATTACAACTAAATGTTTTTGAATAGCACGTTATACAAAAATGCAAATTCCCAGTTGTACTAAAGTAACCCGAGGGAAGCTAAAATTTGGAGTGAGAAGAACGTTTTTCCGAAGCATTCATGAGTGGCAAGTGAAATGAAACATTCAGTAATTAGAAAACCTCTTCCACTGTCTGACATTTTATAGACGATTATGTCACAATAACATTTGCATTGAAAATTAAATCTTGAAAATATGAGTTCAAAAATAATTTAAAAAGTGTATGTATGTTAGTCTCCGTCAGGATTTGAACCCGAGTCTACTGATTAAGAGGCAGTCATGCTATCCACTGCACCACGGAGACTTAGATGGTAGTGATTAAACAAATTTTTATATATGTATATAGGAACACCTACCTATTTCCTATGTTCTTTGTCCTTTTCTTTCTTTCATATGAAAATTATCACTGGGTCATTACAAGAGTATAAGATTATAAATTTGTTTTTCAGTAAAGTTATTTGGGGGAATTTTCATGATCCGCCCGTTTTCAAAAAGCGTTCATATTCAGTCCTTTTACAAGAATGTTGTCTTATTCTTTTGCGGAATTACTTTGGTATCAGTTGTAAATCCTGGCCTAGGTCAAGACGCTAGTTCACGTGGCGTGTTTTGAGTCTGCAAGGGTATGTTAATGTGAACAAATTTGATACACCATAAAAATACTTTGGAAATGACAAATGTCTGTTCTTTCTCTCACTTTCTCTTCCCTCCCTCTCTATCTTTTATTCTCTTTCTCTTCCCTCTCTCCTCCCTTATAATGAAGATAATTGTCTAACAAATGTTATATATACAATTAATATGAAAACTTGCCATTATCTTAATGCCAATAATTATAATAACAATTTAATGATGATACTGCTGTTGATTGGTTTTGTAAAAAAAAATTCACTTATATATTTTCGAAAGCCTTGGTATTTCACTGAATGCAGAATTTCTCTTGCACTTCGCCACAGGTCTTATCATAGCCTACAAAACCTATAGTGTTTATGAACCCTATTGTGAGCGTGGTTTGCTTTCACCTTGAACTATTGATAAAATTCCAGTTACCACGTTGCGTGTGTACACAAAATAAACTCCTTCCGGGTGAAATGATATACCACGTGACACGTTTCAAATTAAGAATAGGTGATTAGCACTCCTTAGATGTTTATATTGTGACGAAACATTATCGAAATCTCAGGAAAACGAATTTCTGTTAATGCAAATAGCAGCGCCTACCTGTCTCTTTTTTAACTTTGTGTTTCAGTAATATAATTAAGATAATTCTCATGATCCGTCTGACATGTTCCAAAGTAATTAGGAAAGTGATAATTCACATATGTACTGTAGTTACTAGATGAAAGCTAAACTACGGATTGAGAAGACCATTTGTGGGTACGCATAGTAATAATAGTAGTGATTGTAAAAGTAATAAATGTAGGCTGTAAATATATGGGTGAGAAAAACTGTAGATCAATAGTCCCCATCACGATTTGAACCCAAGTCTACTGTTTCAGAGGTAGTCATGGTATTCACTCCATAACAGGAACTAATATTTTAGAAAAAAAAAAAATCCTTTGAAATAATATGAATTGCACCTACCTTGTTCTTATATCTCTGTCTGTCTGTCTCTCGTCCCTTTTAAGATGTCTATATTTTAGTCTCTTCTCATTTTTACAAAGATGGAAAGCTAACAGCCACAATAAGAATTTAAACTGAATCGTGAATTGTTTCAAATTAACTCTGGAAAAGAATACAATAAGGACGAATGTTTTTCTTTTCTGTCTCGCACTCACTGAAAGTAGAGTTGCCACGTACACTTAATAATATATCTTACTGTAATCTACAAAAACTGTAGTTCTACTAAATTCAGTGATTTCTCAATACACTGGCTAATGGTGTGGGTATGATCCATTCCTGTATATCCAAGTGCGAACCCGGTTACCTTCAGCTTCAACTTAGAATTACCATGTTTCGTGTGTACACAGCGAAATGAACTATGCTATTTTATCGAGGACAACTCTTTCTGGGTGCAGTGATATGGCGGCTGAGACTTTCCAAATTAGGATTAGGTGATTAGCAATCCTTTATTCTGGCCGGTTTCTTCAACCTGCGACGCGCCGATCCGGATATGATTTAAACGAATTTAGGTTAATTACAACTAAATGTTTTTGAATAGCACGTTATACAAAAATGCAAATTCCCAGTTGCACTAAAGTAACCCGAGGGAAGCTAAAATTTGGAGTGAGAAGAGCGTTTTTCCGAAGCATTCATGAGTGGCAAGTGAAATGAAGCATTCAGTAATTAGAAAACCTCTTCCACTGTCTGACATTTTATAGACGATTATGTCACAATAACATTTGCGCTGAAAATTAAATCTTGAAAATATGAGTTAAAAAATAATTTAAAAAGTGTATGTGTGTTAGTCTCCGTCAGGATTTGAACCCGAGTCTACTGATTAAGAGGCAGTCATGCTATCCACTGCACCACGGAGACTTAGATGGTAATAATTAAACGAATTTTTATATATCCATATAGGAACGCCTACCTATTTCCTATGTTGTTTTTCCTTTTCTTTCTTACATATGAAAATTATCACTGGGTCATTACAAGAGTACAAGATTATAAATTTGTTTTTCAGTAAAGTTATTAGGGGAATTTTCATGATCCGCCCGTTTTCAAAACGCATTCATATTCAGTCCTTTTACAAGAATGTTGTCTTATTCTTTTGCGGAATTACTTTGGTATCAGATGTAAATCCTGGCCTAGGTCAACACGCTAGTTCACGTGGCGTGTTTTGAGTCTGCAAATATGAACAAATTTGATACACCATAAATATACTTTGGTAATAAACGTCTATCCTTTCTCTTCCCTTTTTCTCACTTTCTCCTCCCTCCCTCTCTTTTATTCTCTTTCTCTTCCCTCTCTCTCTCCTCCTTTATAATGAAGATAATTGTCTAACAAATGTTATATATACAACTATTATCATTATAACTTGCCATTATCATAATGACAAGCATTATAATAACACTTATGATGATACTGCTGTTGTTAGGCTTTGTAAAAATTTTCACTCATATATATTCGCGAACGCCCTGCTATTTCACTGAATGCAGAATTTCTCTTGCACTTCGCCACAGGTCTTATCATAGCCTACGAAACCTATAGTGTTTATGAACCCTATTGTGTGCGTGGTTTGCTTTCACCTTGAACTTTTGATAAAATTCCAGTTACCACGTTGCGTGTGTACACAAAATAAACTCCTTCCGGGTGAAATGATATACCACGTGACACGGTCCTAATTAAGATTAGGTGATTAGCACTCCTTAGATGTTCATATTGTGGCGAAACTTAATTGAATTTCTATTAATGCAAATAGCAGCGCCTACCTGTCTCTTTTTTAACCTTGTGTTTCAGTAATATTATAAAAATAATTCTCATGATCCGTCTGACATGTTCCAAAGTAATTTGGAAAGTGATAATTCACAAATGTACTGTAGTTATTAGATGAAAGCTAAACTACGGATTAAGAAGACCATTTGTGGGTAGCAGCAACAAAATATAACCTCCGACGGTACCTTGTTCACAGTCTAATACTTTTCTATTACGATTACGCAAAGTAATAATAGCAGTGATTGTAAAAGTAATAAATGTAGGCTGTAAATATATGGGTGAGAAAAAAATGTAGATCAATAGTCCCCTTCTCGATTTGAACCCAAGTCTACTGTTTCAGAGGTAGTCATGATATCCACTCCATAACAGGAACTAATATTTTAGGAAAAAAAAATTCTCTGAAATAATATGAATTGCACCTACCTTGTTCTTATATCTCTGTCTGTCTGTCTCTCGTCCCTTTTAAGATGTCTATATATTAGTCTCTTCTCATTTACACAAAGATGGAAAGCTAACAACCACAATAAGAATTTAAACTGAATCGTGAATTGTTTCAAATTAAATTAATACAATAAGGACGAATGTTTTTCTTTTCCGCTTCGCACTCACTGAAAGTAGAGTTGCCACGTACACTTGAAAACAGATCTTATTGTAATCTACAAAGACTGTAGTTCTACTAAATTCAGTGATTTCTCAATACACTGGCTAATGGTGTGGGTATGATCCATTCCTGCATATCCAACTGCGAACCCGGTTGCCTTCAGCTTCAACTTAGAATTACCATGTTTCGTGTGTACACAGCGAAATTAACTAAGGTACTTTATCGAGGACAACTCTTTCTGGGTGCAGTGATATGGCGGCTGAGACTTTCCAAATGAAGATTAGGTGATTAGCAATCCTTTATTCTGGCCGGTATCTTCAACCTGTGACGGATATGATTTAAACGAATTTAGGTTAATTACAACTAAATGTTTTTGAATAGCACGTTATACAAAAATGCAAATTCCCAGTTGTACTAAAGTAGCTCGAGGGAAGCTAAAATTTGGAGTGAGAAGAGCGTTTTTCCGAAGCATTCGTGAGTGGCAAGTGAAATGAAGCATTCAGTAATTAGAAAACCTCTTCCACTGTCTGACATTTTATAGACGATTATGTCACAATAACATTTGCGCTGAAAATTAAATCTTGAAAATATGAGTTCAAAAATAATTAAAAAAGTGTATGTGTGTTAGTCTCCGTCAGGATTTGAACCCGAGTCTACTGAATAAGAGGCAGTCATGTTATCCATTACACCACGGAGACTTAGATGGTATTAATTAAACAAATTTTTATATATGTATATAGGAACACCTACCTATTTCCTATGTTCTTTGTCCTTTTCTTTCTTTCATATGAAAATTATCACTGGGTCATTACAAGAGTATATTATAAATTTGTTTTTCAGTAAAGTTATTATGGGGATTTTCATGATCCGCCCGTTTTCAAAACGCATTCATATTCAGTCCTTTTACAAGAATGTTGTCTTATTCTTTTGCGGAATTACTTTGGTATCAATTGTAAATCCTGGCCTAGGTCAAGACGCTAGTTCACGTGGCGTGTTTTGAGTCTGCAAGGGTATGTTAATGTGAACAAATTTGATACACCATAAAAATACTTTGGAAATGACAAATGTCTGTTCTTTCTCTCACTTTCTCTTCCCTCCGTCTCTATCTGTTATTCTCTTTCTCTTCCCTCTCTCCTCCCTTATAATGAAGATAATTGTCTAACAAATGTTATATATACAATTAATATTAAAACTTGCCATTATCTTAATGCCAATAATTATAATAACAATTTAATGATGATCCTGCTGTTTGTAAAAAAATTCACTTACATATTTTCGAAAGCCTTGGTATTTCACTGAATGCAGAATTTTTCTTGCACTTCGCCACAGGTCTTATCATAGCCTACAAAACCTAAAGTGTTTATGAACCCTATTGTGTGCGTGGTTTGCTTTCACCTTGAACTTTTGATAAAATTACAGTTACCACGTTGCGTGTGTACACAAAATAAACTCCTTCCGGGTGAAATGATATACCACGTGACACGTTCCTAATTAAGATTAGGTGATTAGCATTCCTTAGATGTTTATATTGTGGCGAAACTTTATTGAAATCTCAGTCAAACGAATTTCTATTAATGCAAATAGCAGCGCCTACCTGTCTCTTTTTTAACCTTGTGTTTCAGTAATATAATAAAAATAATTCTCATGATCCGTCTGACATGTTCCAAAGTAATTAGGAAAGTGATAATTCACAAATGTACTGTAGTTACTAGATGAAAGCTAAACTAGGGATTAAGAAGACCATTTGTGGGAAGCAACAACAAAATATAACCTCCGACGGTACCTTGTTCAGTCTAATACTATTCTATTATGATTACGCATAGCAATAATAGTAGTGATTGTAAAAGTAATAAATGTAGGTTGTAAATATATGGGTGAGAAAAAAACTGTAGATCAATAGTCCCCATCACGATTTGAACCCAAGTCTACTGTTTCAGAGGTAGTCATGGTATTCACTCCATAACAGGAACTAATATTTTAGAAAAAAAATCCTCTGAAATATTATGAATTGCACCTACCTTGTTCTTATATCTCTGTCTGTCTGTCTCTCGTCCCTTTTATGTCTCTATATTCTAGTCTGTTCTCATTTACACAAAGATGGAAAGCTAACAGCCACAATAAGAATTTAAACTGAATCGTGAATTGTTTCAAATTAACTCTGGAAAAGAATACAATAAGGACGAATGTCTCATTCTCTTTCTTTTCCGCTTCGCACTCACTGAAAGTAGAGTTGCCACGTACACTTAATAACAGATCTTATTGTAATCTACAAAAACTGTAGTTCTACTAAATTCAGTGATTTCTCAATCCACTGGCTAATGGTGTGGGTATGATCCATTCCTGCATATCCAACTGCGAACCCGGTTGCCTTCAGCTTCAACTTAGAATTACCATGTTTCGTGTGTACACAGCGAAATTAACTAAGCTATTTCATCGAGGACAACTCTTTCTGGGTGCAGTGATATGGCGGCTGAGACTTTCCAAAGGAAGATTAGGTGATTAGCAATCCTTTATTCTGGCCGGTATCTTCAACCTGTGACGCGCCGATCCGGATATGATTTAAACGAATTTAGGTTAATTACAACTAAATGTTTTTGAATAGCACGTTATACAAAAATGCAAATTCCCAGTTGTACT
This sequence comes from Penaeus vannamei, assembly GCF_042767895.1. Classification (NCBI taxonomy): domain Eukaryota; kingdom Metazoa; phylum Arthropoda; class Malacostraca; order Decapoda; family Penaeidae; genus Penaeus; species Penaeus vannamei. The sequence goes on from NC_091560.1 coordinate 32,287,199, forward strand.
AAAGTAACTCGAGGGAAGCTAAAATATGGAGTGAGAAGAGCGTTTTTCCGAAGCATTCGTGAGTGGCAAGTGAAATGAAACATTCAGTAATTAGAAAACCTCTTCCACTGTCTGACATTTTATAGACGATTATGTCACAATAACATTTGCACTGAAAATTAAATCTTGAAAATATGAGTTCAAAAATAATTTAAAAAGTGTATGTGTGTTAGTCTCCGTCAGGATTTGAACCCGAGTCTACTGATTAAGAGGCAGTCATGCTATCCACTACACCACGGAGACTTAGATGGTAATGATTAAACAAATTTTTATATATGTATATAGGAACACCTACCTATTTCCTATGTTCTTTGTCCTTTTCTTTCTTTCATATGAAAATTATCACTGGTCATTACAAGAGTATAAGATTATAAATTTGTTTTTCAGTAAAGTTATTAGGGGAATTTTCATGATCCGCCCGTTTTCAAAACGCATTCATATTCAGTCCTTTTACAAGAATGTTGTCTTATTCTTTTGCGGAATTACTTTGGTATCAGTTGTAAATCCTGGCCTAGGTCAACACGCTAGTTCACGTGGCGTGTTTTGAGTCTGCAAGGGTATGTTAATGTGAACAAATTTGATACACCATAAAAATACTTTGGAAATGACAAATGTCTGTTCTTTCTCTCACTTTCTCTTCCCTCCCTCTCTATCTTTTATTCTCTTTCTCTTCCCTCTCTCCTCCCTTATAATGAAGATAATTGTCTAACAAATGTTATATATACAATTAATATTAAAACTTGCCATTATCTTAATGCCAATAATTATAATAACAATTTAATGATGATACTGCTGTTGATTGGTTTTGTAAAAAAAATTCACTTATATATTTTCGAAAGCCTTGGTATTTCACTGAATGCAGAATTTCTCTTGCACTTCGCCACAGGTCTTATCATAGCCTACAAAACCTATAGTGTTTATGAGCCCTATTGTGTGCGTGGTTTGCTTTCACCTTGAACTATTGATAAAATTAGTTACCACGTTGCGTGTGTACACAAAATAAACTCCTTCCGGGTGAAATGATATACCACGTGACACGTTCCTAATTAAGATTAGGTGATTAGCATTCCTTAGATGTTTATATTGTGGCGAAACTTAATTGAAATCTCAGGAAAACGAATATCTATTAATGCAAATAGCAGCGCCCACCTGTCTCTTTTTTAACCTTGTGTTTCAGTAATATAATTAAAAAAATTCTCATGATCCGTCTGACATGTTCCAAAGTGATTAGGAAAGTGATAATTCACAAATGTACTGCAGTTACAAGATGAAAGCTAAACTACGGATTGAGAAGACCATTTGTGGGAAGCAACAACAAAATATAACCTCCGACGGCATCTTGTTCAGTCTAATACTTTTCTATTACGATTACGCATAGTAATAATAGTAGTGATTGTAAAAGTAATAAATGCAGGCTGTAAATATATGGGTGAGAAAAAAAATGTAGATCAATAGTCCCCATCACGATTTGAACCCTAGTCTACTGTTTCAGAGGTAGTCATGATATCCAATCCATAACAGGAATTAATATTTTAGAAAAAAAAAAATATATCCTCTGAAATAATATTAATTCCACCTACCTTGTTCTTATATCTCTGTCTGTCTCTCGTCCCTTTTATGATGTCTATATTTTAGTCTCTTCTCATTTATATAAAGATGGAAAGCTAACAGCCACAATAAAAAATTATACTGAATTGTGAATTGTTTCAAATTAACAATAAGGACGAATGTCTTTCTTTTCCGCTTCGCACTCACTGAAAGTAGAGTTGCCACGTACACTTAATAACAGATCTTATTGTAATCTACAAAGACTGTAGTTCTACTAAATTCAGTGATGTCTCAATACACTGGCTAATGGTGTGGGTATGATCCATTCCTGTATATCCAACTGCGAACCCGGTTGCCTTCAGCTTCAACTTAGAATTACCATGTTTCGTGTGTACACAGCGAAATTAACTATGCTATTTTCTCGAGGACAACTCTTTCTGGGTGCAGTGATATGGCGGCTGAGACTTTCCAAATGAAGATTAGGTGATTAGCAATCCTTTATTCTGGCCGGTATCTTCAACCTGTGACGGATATGATTTAAACGAATTTAGGTTAATTACAACTAAATGTTTTTGAAAAACACGTTGGACAAAAATGCAAATTCCCAGTTGTACTAAAGTAACCCGAGGGAAGCTAAAATTTGGAGTGAGAAGAGCGTTTTTCCGAAGCATTCGTGAGTGGCAAGTGAAATGAAACATTCAGTAATTAGAAAACCTCTTCCACTGTCTGACATTTTATAGACGATTATGTCACAATAACATTTGCATTGAAAATTAAATCTTGAAAATATGAGTTCAAAAATAATTTAAAAAGTGTATGTGTGTTAGTCTCCGTCAGGATTTGAACCCGAGTCTACTGATTAAGAGGCAGTCATGCTATCCACTGCACCACGGAGACTTAGATAGTATAATTAAACAAATTTTTTATATATGTATATAGGAACACCTACCTATTTCCTATGTTCTTTGTCCTTTTCTTTCTTTCATATGAAAATTACCACTGGGTCATTACAAGAGTATAAGATTATAAATTTGTTTTTCAGTAAAGTTATTAGGGGAATTTTCATGATCCGCCCGTTTTCAAAACGCATTCATATTCAGTCCTTTTACAAGAATGTTGTCTTATTCTTTTGCGGAATTACTTTAATATCAGTTGTAAATCCTGGCCTTGGTCAACACGCTAGTTCACGTGGCGTGTTTTGAGTCTGTAAAGGTATGTTAATGTGAACAAATTTGATACACCATAAAAATACTTTGGAAATGACAAATGTCTGTTCTTTCTCTCACTTTCTCTTCCCTCCCTATCTTTTATTCTCTTTCTCTTCCCTCTCTCCTCCCTTATAATGAAGATAATTGTCTAACAAATGTTATATATACAATTAATATTAAAACTTGCCATTATCTCAATGCCAATAATTATAATAACAATTTAATGATGATACTGCTGTTGATTGGTTTTGTAAAAATTCTCACTCATATATATTCGCGAACGCCCTGCTATTTCACTGAATGCAGAATTTCTCTTGCACTTCGCCACAGGTCTTATCATAGCCTACGAAACCTACAGTGTTTATGAACCCTATTGTGTGCGTGGTTTGCTTTCACCTTGAACTATTGATAAAATTCCAGTTACCACGTTGCGTGTGTACACAAAATAAGCTCCTTCCGGGTGAAATGATATACCACGTGACACGTTCCTAATTAAGATTAGGTGATTAGCACTCCTTAGATGTTTGCGAGTAAGTGTCCTCAACCTGTGCGCGCCGATGTAGACATAATGAAATTCCAAGTTAGTTTAATTATAAATTGTCAAGTATTAATGCAAGTTGCCATCGCTTATTTTAGAGAAATTCGCATATAATAGAAAAGTGATATTTCCCAAATGTACTGCAGTTAATATATGAAAGCTAAAAAACGAATTGAGAAGAGCATTTGTAGGAACCAAAAACATAAACGGTCGACAGCACCCTGTTCACAGTCTGGTACTATTCTATAACGATTACACATAGTAATAAATGTATGTAGTAAAAATATTGGTGTGAAAAAAGGTAGATTAATAGTCCACATAAAGATTTGAAACCGAGTCTACTGTTTCAGAGGCAGACATGCTATCCACTACATAACTATTTAAGAAAAATGTATCCTTTGAAATATAAAAACATTTCATCTCCCTCGTTCTTCCATCTCTGTCTGTCTGTCTATGTCTCTTTGCCTCGCGTCCCTTTTATGATGCCTATATTTTAGTCTTTTCTCCTTTATACAAAGATGGAATAGTAAAATCCACAATGGAAATTAAATCGTGAATTGTTTCAAATCTACCATGAAAAACAAAACAAAACAAGAAGGACGAATTTCTTTCAATCTCTTTCTTTTCAGTCTCCCTCTTCATTATAAAAATAATTGTAATTGTCAAAAATTACTGTTCATATTATCACCATAATATTTACTGTAATTTACCATTGCCGTAATGATAATAATCATGATAATAATAATGTTACTGCTGTTGTCTCTGTAAAAATTCTCACTAATATGTATTCGTGTACGATTTACTAGCTCACTGGAAGTAGAATTGCTTCATAAACTTAGTCATAGGTCTTGTCGTAACCTACAAAAACTGTATTGAATTCAGTAGTTTTCACAATACACTGGTAAATAGTTTTGATATGATCCATGGCTGAATATTCAACTATGAACCCGGTTGCTTTAAGCTTGAACTCTAGATAAAATTACAATTACCATGTTTCGTGTATAAACAGCGAAATTAACTAAGCTATATTATCGAGGACAACTTTTGGGTGTGTACTGATTTAACGTGTGAGATTTAAATAAATTTATGCTCATTATAAATCAATATCTTTCAATATACATTCCAATTTATTTTTCTATACAAATACACGGTATACTAAAATGCAACTTCCCGTTTGCACTTTACTAACTCGAGGAAAGCAAATGTATGGAGTGAGAAAGGCGTTTTTCCGAAGCATTCGTGAGTGGCAATTGAAATGATATATTCTTTGACAAGTAGAGAAGAACCCCGTTCACAGTTTGACATTTTGTAGGCGATCGTGTATGGTAACAATTTCGCTGAAAATAAAATCTTAACGTTTGAAAATAGTTTTAAAAGTGTATGTATGTTAGGCTCCGTCAGGATTTGAACCCGAGTCTACTGATTAAGAGGCAGTCATGCTATCCATTACACCACAGAAGCTTCTGTTAAAAGCCAGTAAAAACGAATTTCTATATAACTAAGTGAGCAGCGCCTACCTTTTTCTTATGATTATATATTTTTTTTGCTTTCTTATGCTATCACTGGTTCATTACAGGAGGGAGTACAATTATTAAGATAAATTTCATGCTCCACTTTTCAAAACACTTTACATCCAGTAATATTTTCTTTATTTTGTAAATTTAGTTTCACTGTCATTAAAGAAATATATATATATAATATATATATATAATATATATATATATAATATATATATATATAATATATATAAATATATATATAATA
>NC_091560.1:32294795-32313216 GCF_042767895.1 Penaeus vannamei
TAAAAGACATGTTCGTCCTTATCTTAGTATTTTTATGGTGTATCAAATTTGTTCAAATCAACATCTCCTTACAGACTGTCTGAACAAGCCACGTGAGCTAGCGTGTCGACCGAGGCCAGGATTTGCAATTGATATCACAGTAATGCCGCATAAAATAAATACAATATTCTTGTAATAGTACTGCATATGAATGCGTTTTGAAAACAGGCGGATCATGAAAATTCCCTCAATAACATTACTGAAACACAAAATTATAATAATCTTATACTCCCTCCTGTAAGTAGCCAGTGATAATAATCATAGTAAAGAAATAAATTAGAAGAGAAAGACAGACAAATAACATAAGAAAAAGGAAGGCGCTCTCATAAGCATATATATAAATTCGTTTTACCTTCATATCTTGTAAGTCTCCGTGGTGTAGTGGACAGCATGACTGCCTCTTAATCAGTAGACTCGGGTTCAAATCCTGACGGAGCCTAACATACATACACTTTTAAAATTATTTTCAAACGTTAAGATTTTATTTTCAGCGAAATTGTTACCATACACGATCGCCTACAAAATGTCAGACTGTGAACGGGGTTCTTCTCTACTTGCTAATGAATATTACATTTCATTTGCTTCGAATGCTTCGGAAAAACGCCTTTCTCACTCCATACACTTGCTTTCCTCGAGTTAGTAAAGTGCAAATGGGAAGTTGCATTTTTGTATTACGTGTATTTGTATAGAAAAATATATTTGAATGTATATGGAAAGATATTGATTTATAATAAACATAAATTTATTTAAATCTTACACGTCAAATCAGTAAACACCCAATGTTGTCCTCGATAATATAGCTTAGTTAATTTCGCTGTTTATACACGAAACATGGTAATTGTAATTTTATCTGGAGTTCAAGCTTAAAGCAACCGGGTTCATAGTTGGATATTCAGCCATGGATCATATCAAAACTATTAACCAGTGTATTGTGAAAACTACTGAATTCAATACATTTTTTGTAGGTTACGACAAGACCTATGACTAAGTTTATGAAGCAATTCTACTTCCAGGGAGCTAGTAAATCGTACACGAATACATATTAGTGAGAATTTTAACACAGAGACAAAAGCAGTAACATTATTATTATCATGATTATTATCATAATGGCAATAGCAAATTACAGTAACTATTATGATGATAATATGAACAATATTTTTTGACAATTACAATTATTTTTATAATGAAGAGGGAGACTCAAAAAAAAAAAAAAAAAAATAGAGATTGAAAGACATTCGTCCTTTTTTCACGGTTGATTTGAAACAATTTGCGATTTAATTTCTATTGAGAGAGATGAAAGAAGGAGGTAGATGAAATGTCTTTTATATTTCAAGAGATACATTCTTCTTAAATAGTTCGTGTTATGTAGTGAATAGCATGTCTGCCTCTGAAACAGTTGACTCGGGTTCAGATCCTGATGTGGACTATTAATCTACCTTTTTCACACCAATATTTTTACTGCATACATTTATTACTATGCACTCACTACTATTATTACTATGTGTAATCGTTACAGAATAGTACCAGACTGTGAACAGGGTGCTGTCGACCGTTATATTTTTTTTGGTACCTACAAATGCTCTTCTCAATTCGTTTTTAGCTTTCATCTATTAACTACAGTACATTTGGGAAATATCACTTTTCTATTATATGCGAATTTCTTTATAATAAACGATGGCAACTTACATTAAGACATGAAAATTTATAATTAAACAAACTTGGAATTTCATTATGTCTACATCGGCGCGCACAGGTTGAGGACACTTACTCGCAAACATCTAAGGAGTGCTAATCACCTAATCTTAATTAGGAACGTGTCACGTGGTATATCATTTCACCCGGAAGGACTTTATTTTGTGTACACACGCAACGTGGTAACTGTAATTTTATCAAAAGTTCAAGGTGAAAGCAAACCACGCACACAATAGGGTTCATAAACACTGTAGGTTTCGTAGGCTATGATAAGACCTGTGGCGAAGTGCAAGAGAAATTCTGCATTCAGTGAAATAGCAGGGCGTTCGCGAATATATATGAGTGAGAATTTTTACAAAGCGGAACAACAGCAGTATCATCATAAGTGTTATTATAATGATTGTCATTAAGATAATGGCAAGTTATAATAATAATTGTTACATATATAGCATTTGTTAGACATTTATCTTCATTATAAGGGAGGAGAGGGGGAGGAGAGGGGGAAGAGAAAAAGAAAAAAAGAGAGAGAGAGGGAAGAGAAAGTGAGAAAAAGGGAAGATAAAGTGAGAGAAAGAACAGACGTTTGTAATTACCAGATAATTTTTATGGTGTATCAAATTTGTTCACATTAACATACCCTTGCAGACTCAAAACACGCCACGTGAACTAGCGTCTTGACCAAGGCCAGGATTTACAACTGATACCAAAGTAATTCCGCAAAAGAATAAGACAACATTCTTGTAAAAGTACTGAATATGAATGCGTTTTGAAAACGGGCGGATCATGAAAATTCCCCAAATAACTTCACTGAAAAACAAAATTATAATTTTGTACTCTTGTAATGACCCAGTGATAATTTTCATATGAAAGAAAGAAAAGGACAAACATAGGAAATAAGTAGGCGTTCCTATATGCATATTTAAATTCGTTTAACTTTCATCATTTAAGTCTCCGTGGTGTAGTGGATAGCATGACTGCCTCTTAATCAGTAGACTCGGGTTCAAACCCTGACGGAGACATACTCATTTCCTTTTTTTATTATTATTATTTTCGAACTCATATATTTTTTAGATTTTATTTTCAGTGCAAATGTTATTGTGACATAATCGTCTATAAAATGTCAGACAGTGGAAGAGGTTCTTCTCTACTTACCACTGAATGCTTAATTTCACTTGCCATTCACGAATGCTACGTTCTCACTCCATATTTAAGCTTACCTTGAGTTACTAAGCATTTTTGTATAAGGTGTATTTAAAAAAAAAAAAAAAATGACCAGATTGGCGCGTCACAGATTGAACACATAACCGAAAAAAAAGTTTGCTAATCACCTAGCTTTACTTAGGAAAGTTTCAACTTTCATTATCTTACTTTTTCGTCTCCCTCTTCAGTAATCATAATTGTCAAAAAATATTGTTCATATTATTATCATTATAGTTATTTATATCCAATATGAACCCGATTATATAGCATTAACTATGCTATATAATCGAGGACAACTGGGTGTACTGATATGGTGTTTGTAACTTTCCAGATTAAGATTAGGTGATTAGCAAACCTTATTTTTTCGGTTGGTGTCTTCAACCTGTGACGTGCCGATCTGGACCTAATTTAAACAAATTTAGGTTCATTATAAATAGATATCTTTCCATTTATCATTCTATACAAGTGCACGTTATGGAAAAATGTAACGTTCCATTCGTACTATAGTAACTCGAGCAAAGCAAAGAAATGGAGTGAGAAGAGCGTTTTTCCGTAGCATTCGTGAGTGGCAAGTGGAATCCAACATTCAGTGGTAAGTAGAGAAGAGCCCCGTTGTTTGAAGTGTTTCAAATTAACTATAGAAAAGATTACGTTAAATGTCTTTCATTATCTTTCTTTTCCGTCTCCCTCTTCAGTGATCATAATTGTCAAGAAATATTGTTCATATTATTATCATTATAGTTTTTACAATTTGCTATTGCCGTAATGCTTATAATCATGATAACAATAATGTTAATGCTGTTGTCCCTCTTTGTAAAAATCTTCACTAATATGTATTCGTGTACGCCTTACTAGCTCACTGGAAGAACAATTGCCTCTTGCACTGTCATGGGTCATATCACAACCTACAAAAACTAGTGTTCTACTGAATTCATTGGTTCTCTCAATACACTGGTCATTGTAGTGGATATGATCCAGTATCCAATATGAACCTGATTGTTCCAGCTTGAACTCTAGATAACATTAATTATGCTATATAATCGAGGACAACTTCTGGGTGTACTGATATGGTGTTTGTAACTTTCCAGATTAAGATTAGGTGATTAGCAAACCTTTTTTCCGGTCGGTGTGTTCCACTTGTGACGCGCCGATCCGGATTTGATTGAAGTCGAAGTAAAATCATAATTACCAAGCTCCGTGTGTACACAGGGAAAATGAGTGTGTTTTATATCCTTCTGGATGTACTGATATGCGAGACTTTCCAAATTAGGATTAGGTGATTAGCACTCCTGATATGTTTACGGGGAAGTGTCCTCAACTTGTGGCAGACGTAATCTAATTCCAACAAAGCTAATTGATTTGTCTTAATATACATTTCCATCGCTCTTATTAGAGAAATTTACATCTAATACAATAATGTCAATTTCCGGCATTAGTGTAGATCAAAGATCAAATAGGAATTGAGAAAAGCATTTTTCTCTATCATTCGTGGGCAACAACAGTAAACTATAACGCTAGAAGGTAAGATCATAGTCCCTGTTAATAGTCTGGCACTATTCTGGAACAATTACGAACATTAATAACAACAGTGATTATGAAAGCAATAAAATGTATACAGAGAAAATATTGATTTGAAAATTTTAAAGGGAACATCCATGTTTCCGTCAGGATTTGAACTCGAGTCTACTGATTAGGAGACAGTCATGCTATCCATTACACCACAAAAACTACTAAAGAATATAGTGGTTAATGGTGTACATAAAATAAAATGCCATTACCATGCTTCGTATGTACACAGTGAAATAAACTTGTATTATCGAGGACAACTTCTAGGGGTACTAATATGGAGATTGAAACTTTCCTAAGGAAAGTTAGGTGATTAGCAAACCTTTTTTTCCGGCCACGTGTTCAATCTGTGACGCGCCGATCCGGTCATTCTATAAAAAATACACATTATACAATAAAGCTTAAGTCAATGTAAGCTAAAATATTAAGTGAGAACGTTTTTCCGTAGCATTCGTGAATGGCAAGTGAAATGAAACATTCAGTGGTAAGTAGAGAAGAACCTCTTCCACTGTCTGACATTTTATAGACAATTATGTCACAATAACAACTGCACTGAAAATATTTTAAAAATATGAGTTCGAAAATGATTTAAAAAGTGTATGTGTGTTAGACTCCGTCAGGATTTGAACCCGAGTCTACTGATTAAGAGGCAGTCATGCTATCCACTACACCACGGAGACTTAGATAATAACACTTAAACGAATTTTTATATAAGCATATAGGAACGCATACCTATTTCCTATGCTGTTTGTCCTTTTCTTTCTTTCATATGAAAATTATCACTGGGTCATTATAAGAGTATAAGATTATAATTTTATTTTTCAGTATAGTTATTATGGGGATTTTCATGATCCCCCGTTTTCAAAACGCACTCATATTCAGTCCTTTTACAAGAATGTTGTCTTATTCTTTCGCGGAATTTCTTTGTTATCAGTTGTAAATCCTGGCCTAGGTCAAGACGCTAGTTCACGTGGCGTGTTTTGAGTCTGCAAGGGTATGTTAATGTGAACAAATTTGATACACCATAAAAATTCTTTGGTAATTGCAAACGTCTGTTCTTTCTCTCACTTTCTCTTCCATTTTTCTCACTTTCTCTTCCCTCCCTCTCTCTTTTATTCTCTTTCTTTTCCCTCTCTCCTCCCTTATAATGAAGATAATTGTCTAACAAATGTTATATATATAACAATTATTATTATAACTTGCCATTATCTTAATGACAATAATTATAATAACACTTTAATGATGATACTGCTGTTGTTAGGCTTTGTAAAAATTCTCACTCATATATATTCGCGAACGCCCTGCTATTTCACTGAATGCAGAATTTCTCTTGCACTTCGCCACAGGTCTTATCATAGCCTGCAAAACCTTTACAGTGTTTATGAACCCTATTGTGTGCGTGGTTTGCTTTCACCTTGAACTTTTGATAAAATTACAGTTACCACGTTGCGTGTGTACACAAAATAAACTCCTTCCGGGTGAAATGATATACCACGTGACACGTTCCTAATTAAGATTAGGTGATTAGCACTCCTTAGATGTTTATATTGTGGCGAAACTTAATTGAATTTCTATTAATGCAAATAGCAGCGCCTACCTGTCTCTTTTTTAACCTTGTGTTTCAGTAATATAATTAAAATAATTCTCATGATCCGTCTGACATGTTCCAAAGTGATTAGGAAAGTGATAATTCACAAATGTACTGTAGTTACTAGATGAAAGCTAAACTACGGATTGAGAAGACCATTTGTGGGTAGCAACAACAAAATCCTCTGACGGTACCTTGTTCACAGTCTAATACTATTCTATTATGATTACGCATAGTAATAATAGTAGTGATTGTAAAAGTAATAAATGCAGGCTGTAAATATATGGGCGAGAAAAAATGTAGATCAATAGTCCCCATCACGATTTGAACCCGAGTCTACTGTTTCAGAGGTAGTCATGGTATTCACTCCATAACAGGAACTAATATTTTAGAAAAAAAATATCCTCTGAAATAATATTAACTGCACCTACCTTGTTCTTATATCTCTGTCTGTCTCTCGTCCCTTTTATGATGTCTCTATATTTAAGTCTGTTCTCATTTACACAAAGATGGAAAGCTAACAGCCACAATAAGAATTTAAACTGAATCGTGAATTGTTTCAAATTAACTCTGGAAAAGAATACAATAAGGACGAATGTTTTTCTTTTCCGCTTCGCACTCACTGAAAGTAGAGTTGCCACGTACACTTAATAACAGATCTTATTGTAATCTACAAAGACTGTAGTTCTACTAAATTCAGTGATGTCTCAATACACTGGCTAATGGTGTGGGTATGATCCATTCCTGCATATCCAACTGCGAACCCGGTTGCCTTCAGCTTCAACTTAGAACTACCATGTTTCGTGTGTACACAGCGGAATTAACTAAGCTATTTCATCGAGGACAACTCTTTCTGGGTGCAGTGATATGGCGGCTGAGACTTTCCAAATGAAGATTAGGTGATTAGCAATCCTTTATTCTGGCCGGTATCTTCAACCTGTGACGCGCCGATCCGGATATGATTTAAACGAATTTAGGTTAATTACAACTAAATGTTTTTGAATAGCACGTTATACAAAAATGCAAATTCCCAGTTGTACTAAAGTAACTTGAGGGAAGCTAATATTTGAAGTAAGAAGAACGTTTTTCGTAGCATTCGTGAGTGACAAGTGAAATGAAACATTCAGTGGTAAGCAGAGAAGAACCTCTTCCACTGTCTGACATTTTATAGACGATTAATTAATAATCACAATAACGATTGTCACAGTAACATAATATGATATGAATTCGACAATAATTTAAAAAGTAGCTTCGTATGAGTCTCCGTCAGGATTTGAACCCGAGTCAACTGATTAAGAGGCAGTCATGCTATCCACCGCACTACAGAGACTTAGATAAAAGTTAAACGAAATATATATTCATATAGGAACGCCTACCTATATCCTATGTGGTTTGTCCTTTTCTTTCCTATGAAAATTATCACTGGGTCATTACAATTTTGTGTTTCAGTCAAGTTATTTGGGGAATTTTCAAGATCCGCCCGTTTTCAAAACGCATTCATATTCAGTCCTTTTACAAGAATGTTGTCTTATTCTTTAGCGGAATTACTTTAATATCAGTTGTAAATCCTGGCCTTGGTTCACGTGGCGTGCATTGAGTCTGCAAGGGTATGTTAATGTGAACAAATTTGATACACCATAAAATACTTTGGAAAGGAGAACTGTCTGTTCTTTCTCTCACTTTCGCTTCCCTCCCTCTCCCTTTTATTCTTTCTCTTCCCTCTCTCTCTCCTCCCTTATAATGAAAATAATTGTCTAACAAATGTTATATATACAACAATTATTATTAAAACTTGCCATTATCTTAATGCCAAGCATTATAATAACACTTATGATGATACTGCTGTTGTTCGCTTTTGTAAAAATTCTCACTCATATATATTCGCGAACGCCCTGCTATTTCACTGAATGCAGAATTTCTCTTGCACTTCGCCACAGGTCTTATCATAGCCTACGAAACCTATACAGTGTTTATGAACCCTATTGTGTGCGTGGTTTGCTTTCACCTTGAACTATTGATAAAATTACAGTTACCATGTTGCGTGTGTACACAAAATAAACTCCTTCCGGGTGAAATGATATACCACGTGACACGTTCCTAATTAAGATTAGGTGATTAGCACTCCTTAGATGTTTGCGAGTAAGTGTCCTCAACCTGTACGCGCCGATGTAGACATAATGAAATTCCAAGTTAGTTTAATTATAAATTTTCATGTCTTAATGTAAGTTGCCATTGTTTATTTTAGAGAAATTCGCATATAATAGAAAAGTGATATTTCCCAAATGTACTGTAGTTAATAGATGAAAGCTAAATAACGAATTGAGAAGAGTATTTGTAGGAACCAAAAACATACACGGTCGACAGCACCTTGTTCACAGTCTGGTACTATTCTGTAATGATTACACATAGTAATAATGGTAGTGAGTGCATAGTAATGTATGCAGTAAAAATATTGGTGTGAAAAAAGGTAGATTAATAGTCCACATAAAGATTTGAAACCGAGTCTACTGTTTCAGAGGCAGACATGCTATCCACATAACACGAACTATTTAAGAAGAATGTATCTCTTGAAATATAAAAGACATTTCATCTACCTCGTTCTTTCATCTCTCTCAGTAGAAATTAAATCGCAAATTGTTTCAAATCAACCGTGAAAAAAGGACGAATGTCTTTCAATCTATTTTTTTTTTTTTTGAGTCTCCCTCTTCATTATAAAAATAATTGTAATTGTCAAAAAATATTGTTCATATTATCATCATAATAGTTACTGTAATTTGCTATTGCCATTATGATAATAATCATGATAATAATAATGTTACTGCTGTTGTCTCTGTAAAAATTCTCACTAATATGTATTCGTGTACGATTTACTAGCTCACTGGAAGTAGAATTGCCTCATAAACTTAGTCATAGGTCTTGTCGTAACCTACAAAAACTGTATTGAATTCAGTAGTTTTCACAATACACTGGTTAATAGTTTTGATATGATCCATGGCTGAATATCCAACTATGAACCCGGTTTCTTTAAGCTTGAACTCCAGATAAAATTACAATTACCATGTTTCGTGTATAAACAGCGAAATTAACTAAGCTATATTATCGAGGACAACTTTTGGGTGTGTACTGATTTGACGTGTAAGATTTAAATAAATTTATGTTCATTATAAATCAATATCTTTCCATATACATTCCAATTTATTTTTCTATACAAATACACGTTATACAAAAATGCAACTTCCCATTTGCACTATACTAACTCGAGGAAAGCAAATGTATGGAGTGAGAAAGGCGTTTTTCCGAAGCATTCGTGAGTGGCAAGTGAAATGAAATATTAATCTGACATTTTGAAGGCGATCGTGTATGGTAACAATTTCGCTGAAAATAACATCTTAAAAATATAACGTTTGAAAATAATTTTAAAAGTGTATGTATGTTAGGCTCCGTCAGGATTTGAACCCGAGTCTACTGATTAAGAGGCAGTCATGCTATCCACTACACCACGGAAACTTACAAGATATGAAGGTAAAACGAATTTATATATATGCTTATGAGAGCGCCTTCCTATTTCTTATGTTATTTGTCTGTCTTTCTCTTCTAATTTATTTCTTTCCTATGATTATTATCACTGGATACTTACAGGAGGGAGTATAAGATTATTATAATTTTGTGTTTCAGTAATGTTATTGAGGGAATTTTCATGATCCGCCTGTTTTCAAAACGCATTCATATGCAGTACTAATACAAGAATATTGTATTTATTTTATGCGGCATTACTGTGATATCAATTGTAAATCCTGGCCTCGGTCGACACGCTCGCTCACGTGGCTTGTTCAGACAGTCTGTAAGGAGATGTTGATATGAACAAATTTGATACACCATAAAAATACTAAGATAAGGACGAACATGTCTTTTATTCTCTTTCTCTCTCCTTCTTTATCATGAAAATAACAAATTCTGACGTGGACTATTAATGATTTAATTTTTACATAATTTTATTACCTATATTTCCACTGCCTACATTTATTCCTTTTATAAGCACTACCATTATTAATATATATAATCGCTATAAAAAAGTATCAGACTGTGAACAGGGTACCGTTGTTACCCGCAAAGTTGTGCTAATCACCTACTCTTTATTTGGAACGTGTCAAACGGTGTATCAATACACCCGGAAGGAGTTATTCTCGATTAAAGGGAATGTTTATCTTCGTTGGGTACACACGGAACATGGTAACTGTAATTTCATCTAGAGTTCAAGGTGAAAGCAAACCACGCACACAGCAGGGTTCATAAACACTTCACAGCTTTTGTAGGCTTTAAGACCTATGGCGAAGTGTAAGAGGCAATTCTGCATTCAGTTAGCAAGGCGTTCGAGAATATATGAGTAAGAATTTTAGCAAAGATTAACAGCAGCAGGATCATCATCACTAAATGTCATCTTAATGATTGTAATTACGATAATGATGTTATATTTATGATATATATAACATTTGTGAGACAATTATTGTTTTCCTGATAAGGGCGGAGAGGATGAGAGAGAGGGAAGGGAAAGAGAATAAAAAAGAGAGAGGGAGGGAAGAGAAAGTGAGAAAAAGAGAATACAAGACAGGCGTTCGTCATTATCGTAGTATTTTATGATGTATCAAATTTGTTCACATTAACACACCGTTCCAGACCGTCCAAACACGCCACGTGAACTAGCGTGTTGACCTAGGCCAGGATTTGCAATTGATATGGAAGTAAAGCCGCAAAAGATAAATACAATTTTGTAATAGTACTGAATATGAATGCGTTGTGAAAACAGGCAGATCATGAAAATTCCCCTAATAACATCAGTGAAAAACGAAATTATAACAATTATGTACCCCCCCTCTCCCTGGTAATGACCCAGTGAAAATTATCATAGAAAAGAAAGAAAAGAAAAAGACAAACAACACAGGAAATAGGTAGGCGCATCTTATATGCATAGATACAAATTTGTCTTGTATTCTTGTTACTTACGTCTTCGTGGTGTAGTGGATAGCATGACTGCCTCTTAATCAGTTGACTCGGGTTCAAATCCTGACGGAGACAATAAAACATACATTTTAAAAATTATTTTGAGACTCATATTATATTCTTAAAATTTGTATTTTCATTGCAGTTGTTACCATACATGATTATCTATAAAATGCCAGACTGTGAACTGGGTTCTCTACTTACCACTGAAAGTTGATTTCACTTGCCACTCACGAATGCTACGGAAAAACGCTTTTTTCCATAATTTAGCTTTCCTCAAGTTACTATAGTACAACTGTGAATTTGCATGTTTGTATCACGTGTATTTGCATAGAATAATAAATTGGAATGTATATTCAAAAATCTTGATTTAAATTGAACCTAAAGTCGTTAAAGTCACATCCGGGTCGGCGGGTTACAGTTTGAAAACACCGACAGAGAACAGTTTTGCTAATCACCTAATCTTAATTTGGAAAGTCTCAAACGCCAAATCAATACACCCAGATGTTGTCCTTGATAATACAACATAATCAATTTCGCTGTGTACACACGAGACATAGTAATAGTAATTTTATTTATAGTTCAAGCTGAAAGCAACCAGGTTGATTTTTTTTTAAAGCGGAACAACAGCAGTATCATTGGTATTATATTAATGATTGTGATTATGATAAGGGCAAGTTATGATAATTATTATACTTATAACATTTGTTAAACAATTGTTATTTTCATGATAAAGGAGAAGGAGAGATAAAAGAATAAAAGACACGTTCGTCATTATCATAGTATTCTTATGGTGAATCAAATTTGTTCATATTGTTATACCCTTACAGACTGTCAAAACAGGCCACGTGAACTAGCCTGTTGACCTATGCCAGGAATTGAATTACAGTTGATAAAAAGCTAATCCCGTGAAAGATAAATGCAATATTATAGTAATAATACAGAATATGAATGCGTTTTGAGAACAGGCGGATCATGAACATTCCCTAATAACATTACTGAAATACAAAACTATCATAATTTTGCACTCCCTCCTGTAATGACCCAGTGATAATTATCATAGAAAAAGAAAGAAAAAAAATAGAAAAACAAACATTGGAAATAAGCGCTTCAATATAGCTATATATAAATTCGTTTCACTCTCACATCAATTAAGTCTCCGTGGTGTAGTGGATAGCATGGCTGCCTCTTAATCAGCAGACTCGGGTTCAAATCCTGATGGAGACTAACATTCATATTTTTTAAAAATTATTTTCAAACATTATATAAATAAGATTTTATTTTCAGTGCCATTGTTACCATACATGATCGTCTATAAAATGTCAGACAGTGGAAGGGATTCTTCTCTATTTACCACTGAAAGTTTTATTTCAGTTGCCACTCACGAATGCTACGGAAAACGCCCTTCCTCGAGTTACTATATATAGCACAACTGGGAATTTGCATTTTTGTATAACATGGTTATTTGTAGAGAATAATAAATCGGAATATATATTGAAAGATAAGATAATTAACCTAAATTCGTTAATGTCCGGATCGGCGCGTCACAGGTTGAAGACACCGACCAGAAATAAAGGTTTGCTAATCACCTAATCCTAATTTCGACTCAGACTCCATATTAGTACACACACAAGTTGCCCTCGATAATATATTTAATAATTTCGCTACGTACACACGAAACATGGTAATCGTAATTGTAACTAGAGTTCAAGCTGAAAGCAACCGGGTTCATGGTTGGATATTCAGCCAAAGATCATATCCACACCAAAAACAAGTGTATTGAGAAAACCACTGAATTCAATAGGACACTACGGTTTTTTGTAGGTTTCAATAAGACGTATGACTAAGAGTAAGAAACAATTTTACTTATAATTAACCTAACTTTTTGATTATATCTGCATCGGCGGGCACAGGTTGAGGACACTTACCCGCAAACATCTAAGGAGTGCTAATCACCTAATCTTAATTTGGAACGTGTCAGACGGATCATGAAAATTATCTTGATAACATTACTGAAACACAAAGTGAAGATAATATTGTACTTCCTCTTGTAATGAACCAGTGATAGCATAAGAAAGAAAAAAGAGACAAACAACATAGGAAAGAAGTAGGTGCTGTTATTTAGTTATATAGATACTCGTTTTGCTCATTTTCATGCAAGTTTGAACTAGATTCTTGACCTAGGCAGAAGACCTGTATTTACATTTAATATCAACGTAGTGTAGGAAATGTTATATATATATATATATATATATATATATATATATATATATATATATATATATATATATATATATTCTTTAACCAGTGTATTGAGAAAACTACTGAATTCAATACAGTTTTTGTAGGTTACGACAAGACCTATGACTAAGTTTATGAAGCAATTCTACTTCCAGTGAGCTAGTAAATCGTACACGAATACATATTAGTGAGAATTTTTACAGAGACAACAGCAGTAACATTATTATTATCATGATTATTATCATTACGGCAATAGCAAATTACAGTAAATATTATGGTGATAATATGAACAGTAATTTTTGACAATTACAACTATTTTTATAATAAAGAGGGAGACTGAAAAGAGAGAGATTGAAAGAAATTCGTCCTTCTTGTTAGTTGATTTGAAACAATTCACGATTTAATTTCCATTGTGGCTTTTACCATTCCATCTTTGTATAAAAGGAGAATAAACTAAAATATAGACATCATAAAAGGGACGCGAGGCAAAGAGACAGACAGACAGACAGATAGAGATGGAAGAACGAGGGATATGAAATGTCTTTTATATTTCAAAGGATACATTTTTCTTAAATAGTTATGTAGTGGATAGCATGTCTGCCTCTGAAACAGTAGACTCGGGTTCAAATCCTGATGTGGACTATTAATCTACCTTTTTTCACACCAATATTTTTACTGCATACATTACTATGCATTCACTACTATTATTACTATGTGTAATCGTTATAGAATAGTACCAGACTGTGAACAGGGTGCTGTCGACCGTTATGTTTTTGGTTCCTACAAATGCTCTTCTCAATTCGTTTTTTAGCTTTCATCTATTAACTACAGTACATTTGGGAAATATCACTTTTCTATTATATGCGAATTTCTCTAAAATAAACGATGGCAACTTGCATTAATACTTGACAATTTATAATTAAACTAACTTGGAATTTCATTATGTCTACATCGGCGCGCACAGGTTGAGGACACTTACTCGCAAACATCTAAGGAGTGCTAATCACCTAATCTTAATTAGGAACGTGTCACGTGGTATATCATTTCACCCGGAAGGAGTTTATTTTGTGTACACACGCAACATGGTAACTGTAATTTTATCAATAGTTCAAGGTGAAAGCAAACCACGCACACAATAGGGTTCATAAACACTGTATAGGTTTCGTAGGCTATGATAAGACCTGTGGCGAAGTGCAAGAGAAATTCTGCATTCAGTGAAATAGCAGGGCGTTCGCGAATATATATGAGTGAGAATTTTTACAAAGCCTAACAACAGCAGTATCATCATAAGTGTTATTATAATGCTTGTCATTAAGATAATGGCAAGTTATAATAATAATTGTTATATATATAACATTTGTTAGACAATTATCTTCATTATAAGGGAGGAGAGAGGGAAGAGAAAGAGAATAAAAGAGAGAAGCAGGGAAGAGAAAGAGAAAAAGGGAAGAGAAAGTGAGAGAAAGAACAGACGTTTGTCATTACCAAAGTATTTTTATGGCGTATCAAATTTGTTCACATTAACATACCCTTGCAGACTCAAAACACGCCACGTGAACTAGCGTCTTGACCAAGGCCAGGATTTACAACTGATACCAAAGTAATTCCGCAAAAGAATAAGACAACATTCTTGTAAAAATACGGAATATGTGAATGCGTTTTGAAAACGGGCGGATCATGAAAATTCCCCTAATAACTTTACTGAAAAACAAAATTATAATTTTGTACTCTTGTAATGACCCAGTGATCATTTTCATATGAAAGAAAGAAAAGGACAAACATAGGAAATAAGTAGGCGTTCCCATAGGCATATATAAAAATTCGTTTTAATACTATCATCTAAGTCTCCGTGGTGTAGTGGATAGCATGACTGCCTCTTAATCAGTAGACTCGGGTTCAAATCCTGACGGAGACTAACAGACATACACTTTTTAAATTATTTTCGAACTCATATTACATTTTTAAGATTTTATTTTCAGTGTAAATATTATTGTACTATAATCGTCTATAAAATGTCAGACAATGGAAGGGATTCTTCTCTACTTACCACTGAATGCTTAATTTCACTTGCCATTCACGAATGCGACGGAAAAACGTTCTCACTCCATATTTTAGCTTACCTTGAGTTACTAAGCATTTTTGTATAAGGTGTATTTTTTATAGAATGACCGGATCGGCGCGTCACAGATTGAACACATGACCGGAAAAAAAGGTTTGCTAATCACCTAACTTTAGGAAAGTTTCAATCTCCATATTAGTACACCTAGAAGTTGTCCTCGATAATACAAGTTAATTTCGCTGTGTACATACGAAGCATGGTAATGGTATTTTATTTTATGTACACCATTAACCATTATATTCTTTAGCAGTTTTTGTGGTGTAATGGATAGCATGACTGTCTCCTAATCAGTAGACTCGGGTTCAAATTCTAACGGAAACTATGGATGTTCTCCTTAAAATTTTCAAATCAATATTTTCTCTGCATACATTTTATTGCTTTCATAATCACTGTTGTTATTAATGTTCGTAATTGTTCCAGAATAGTGCCAGACTATTAACAGGGACTATGAGCTTACCTTCTAGCGTTATAGTTTACTGTTGCTGCCCACGAATGATAGAGAAAAATGCTTTTCTCAATTCCTATTTGATCTTTGATCTAGTAACTACACTAATGTTGAGAATTGACATTATTGTATTAGATGTAAATTTCCATAATAAGAGCGATGGAAATGTATATTAAGACATATCAATTAGCTTTGTTGGAATTAGATTACGTCTGCCACAAGTTGAGGACACTTCCCCGTAAACATTTCTAATCACTAGTGCTAATCACCTAATCTTAATTTGGAAAGTCTCGCATATCAGTACATCCAGAAGGATATAAAACACACTCATTTTCCCTGTGTACACACGGAGCTTGGTAATTATAATTTTACTTCGACTTAAATCAAATCCGGATCGGCGCGTCACAAGTGGAACACACCGACCGGAAAAAAGGTTTGCTAATCACCTAATCTTAATCTGGAAAGTTACAAACACCATATCAGTACACCCAGAAGTTGCCCTCGATTATATAGCATAGTTAATGTTATCTAGAGTTCAAGCTGAAGCAATCGGGTTCATATTGGATATTCAGCCATGTATCATATCCACTACAATGACCAGTGTATTGAGAGAACCAATGAATTCAGTAGAACACTAGTTTTTGTAGGTTGTGATATGACCCATGACAGTGCAAGAGGCAATTGTTCTTCCAGTGAGCTAGTAAGGCGTACACGAATACATATTAGTGAGGATTTTTACACAGAGGGACAACAGCATTAACATTATTGTTATCATGATTATAGTCA
The DNA here is from genome assembly GCF_042767895.1 of Penaeus vannamei. NCBI lineage: Eukaryota > Metazoa > Arthropoda > Malacostraca > Decapoda > Penaeidae > Penaeus > Penaeus vannamei. The sequence continues at coordinate 32,311,470 of NC_091560.1, forward strand.
TTACGGCAATAGCAAATTGCGATAACGATAATGATAATAATATGAACAATATTTTTTGACAATTATGATAACTGAAGAGGGAGACGGAAAAGAAAGATAATGAAAGACCATTAACGTAGTCTTTTCTATAGTTAATTTGAAACACTTCAAACAACGGGGTTCTTCTCTACTTACCACTGAATGTTTGATTTCACTTGCCACTCACGAATGCTACGGAAAAACGCTCTTCTCACTCCATATCTTTGCTTTGCTCGAGTTACTATAGTACAAATGGGAAGTTACATTTTTTGCATAAGGTGCACTTGTATAGAATGATAAATCGAAAGATATCGATTTATAATGAACCTAAATTTGTTTAAATTAGGTCCGGATTGGTGCGTCACAGGTTGAAGACACCGACCGAAAAAAAAGGTTTGCTAATCACCTAATCCTAATTTGGAAAGTCTCAAACGCCATATCAGTACACCCAAAAGTTGTCCTCAATAATATAGCTTAGTTAATTTCGCTGTTTATACACGAAACATGGTAGTTGTAATTTTATCTAGAGTTCAAGCTGAAAGCAACAGGGTTCAGAGTTCAGAGCCATGGATCTTATCCACACCTTTAACCAGTGTATTGAGAAAACCACTGAATTCAATACAGTTTTTGTAAGTTACGACAAGACCTATGACTAAGTTTATGAGGCAATCCTACTTCCAGTGAGCTAGTAAATCGTACACGAATACATATTAGTGAGAATTTTTACAGAGACAACAGCAGTAACATTATTATTATCATGATTATTATCATTATGGCAATAGCAAATTACAGTAAATATTATGGTGATAATATGAACAGTATTTTTTGACAATTACAATTATTTTTATAATGAAGAGGGAGACTGAAAAGAAAGAGATTGAAAGACATTCGTCCTTTTTGTATTCTTTTTCATGGTTGATTTGAAACAATTCACGATTTAATTTCTACTGAGAGAGATGAAAGAACGAGATAGATGAAATGTTTTTATATTTCAAAGGATACATTTTTCTTAAATAGTTATGTAGTGGATAGCATGTCTGCCTCTGAAACAGTAGACTCGGGTTCAAATCTTTATGTGGACTATTAATCTACCTTTTTTCACACCAATATTTTTACTGCATACATTTATTACTATGCACTCACTACTATTATTACTATGTGTAATCGTTATAGAATAGTACCAGACTGTGAACAGGGTGCTGTCGACCGTTATGTTTTTGGTTCCTACAAATGCTCTTCTCAATTCGTTTTTAGCTTTCATCTATTAACTACAGTACATTTGGGAAATATCACTTTTCTATTATATGCGAATTTCTCTAAAATAAACGATGGCAACTTACATTAAGACATGACAATTTATAATTAAACTAACTTGGAATTTCATTATGTCTACATCGGCGCGCACAGGTTGAGGACACTTACTCGCAAACATCTAAGGAGTGCTAATCACCTAATCTTAATTAGGAACGTGTCACGTGGTATATCATTTCACCCGGAAGGACTTTATTTTGTGTACGCACGCAATATGGTAACTGGAATTTTATCAATAGTTCAAGGTGAAAGCAAACCACGCACACAATAGGTTTCATAAACACTATAGGTTTTGTAGGCTATGATAAGATCTATAGTGAAGTGCAAGAAAAATTCTGCATTCAGTGAAATAGCAGGGCGTTCGCGAATATATATGAGTGAGAATTTTTACAAAGCCTAACAACAGCAGTATCATCAT
>NC_091560.1:32313716-32331598 GCF_042767895.1 Penaeus vannamei
CGAATGCTACGGAAAAACGCGTTTTTCCATAATTTAACTTTCCTCAAGTTACTATAGTACAACTGTGAATTTGCATGTTTGTATCACGTGTATTTGCATAGAATAAAATATTGGAATGTATATTCAAAAATCGTGATTTAAATTGAACCTAAGTCGTTAAAGTCACATCCTGATCGGTGGGTTACAGTTTGAAAACACCGACAGAGAACATTTTTGCTAATCACCTAATCTCAAACGCCAAATCAATACACCCAGATATTGTCCTTGATAATACATCATCATAAATTTCGCTGTGTACACACGAGACATAGTAATAGTAATTTTATCTATAGTTCAGGCTGAAAACAACCAGTTTGAAATTTTTAAAGCGGAACAACAGCAGTATCATGGTATTATATTAATGATTTTGATTATGATAAGGGCAAGTTATGATGATTATTATACTTATAACATTTATTAAACAATTGTTATTTTCATGGTAAAGGAGGAGATATAAAAGAATAAGACACGTTCGTCATTATCATAGTATTCTTATGGTGAATCAAATTTGTTCATATTATTATACCCTTACAGACTGTCAAAACAGGCCACGTGAACTAGTCAGGAACTGAATTACAGTTGATAAAAAAAACTAATCCCGTGAAAGATAAATGCAATATTATAGTAACAATACAGAATATGAATGCGTTTTGAGAACAGGCGGATCATGAACATTCCCTAATAACATTACTGAAATACAAAACTATCATAATTTTGCAATTCCTCCTGTAATGACCCAATGATAATTATCATGGAAAAGGAAGAAAGAAAAAAGAAAAACAAACATTGGAAATAAGCGCTTCAATATAAAAATATACAAATTCGTTTCACTCTCACATCAATTAAGTCTCCGTGGTGTAGTGGATAGCATGGCTGCCTCTTAATCAGCAGACTCGGGTTCAAATCCTGATGGAGACTAACATAATCATTTTTTTAAAATTATTTTCAAACATTATATAAATAAGATTGTATTTTCAGTGCCATTGTTACCATACATGATCGTCTATAAAATGTCAGACAGTGGAAGGGATTCTTCTCTATTAAAATAGGGTTGCTAATCACCTAATCTTAATCAGGGAAAGTTACAGACACCATATCAGTACACCTAGAAGTTGTCCTCGATAATACAAGTTAATTTCGCTGTGTACATACGAAGCATGGTAATGGTATTATATTTTCTGTACACCATTAACCACCATATTCTTTAGTAGTTTTTGTGGTGTAATGGATAGCATGACTGTCTCCTAATCAGTAGACTCGGGTTCAAATTCTAACGGAAACTATGGATGTTCTCTTTAAAAAATTTAAATCAATATTTTCTCTGCATACATTTTATTGCTTTCTTAATCACTGTCGTTATTAATGTTCGTAATTGTTCCAGAATAGTGCCAGACTATGAACAGGGACTATGATCTTACCTTCTAGCGTTATAGTTTACTGTTCCTGCCCACGAATGATAGAGAAAAATGCTTTTCTCAATTCCTATTTGATCTTTGATCTAGTAACTACACATGTTGAGAATTGACATTATTGAATTAGATGTAAATTTCTATAATATGAGCGATGGAAATGTATATTAATATCAATTAGCTTTGTTGGAATTAGATTACGTCTGCCGCAAGTTGAGGACACTTCCCCGTAAACATTTCTAATCACTAGTGCTAATCACCTAATCTTAATTTGGAAAGTCTCGCATATCAGTACATCCAGAAGGATATAAAACACACTCATTTTCCCCGTGTACACACGGAGCTTGGTAATTATAATTTTACTTCGACTTAAATCAAATCCGGATCGGCGCGTCACAAGTGGAACACACCGACCGGAAAAAAGGTTTGCCAATCACCTAATCTTAATCTGGAAAGTTACAAACACCATATCAGTACACCCAGAAGTTGCCCTCGATTATATAGCATAGTTAATGTTATCTAGAGTTCAAGCTGAAGCAATCGGGTTCATATTGGATATGAATAACTATGATGACAATAATATGAACAATATTTTTTGACAATTATGATTACTGAAGAGGGAGACGGAAAAGATAATGAAAGTTGAAACTTTCCTAAGTAAAGTTAGGTGATTAGAAAACCTTTTTTTTCCGGTTATGTGTTCAATCTGTGACGCGCCGATCCGGTCATTCTATAAAAAATACACCTTATACAAAAATGCTTAGTAACTCAAGGCAAGCTAAAATATGGAGTGAGAACGTTTTTCCGTAGCATTCGTGAATGGCAAGTTAAATTAAGCATTCAGTGGTAAGTAGAGAAGAACCTCTTCCACTGTCGGACATTTTATAGATTATGTCACAATAACATTTGCACTGAAAATAAAATCTTAAAAATATAATATGAATTCGACAATAATTTAAAATTTAGCTTCGTATGAGTCTCCGTCAGGATTTGAACCCGAGTCTACTGATTAAGAAACAGTCATGCTATCCACTACACCACGGAGACTTAGATGGTAGTTATTAACCGAATTTTTATATATGTATATAGGAACGCCTACTTATTTCCTATGTTTGTCCTTTTCTTTCTTTCATATGAAAATTATCACTGGGTCATTACAAGAGTATAAGATTATAATTTTGTTTTTCAGTAAAGTTATTAGGGGAATTTTCATGATCCGCCCGTTTTCAAAACGCATTCATATTCAGTCCTTTTACAAGAATGTTGTCTTATTCTTTTGCGGAATTACTTTAATATCAGTTGCAAATCCTGGCCTAGGTCAAGACGCTAGTTCACGTGGCGTGTTTTGAGTCTGCAAGGGTATGTTAAATAGCAGCGCCTACCTGTCTCTTTTTTAACCTTGTGTTTCAGTAATACAATTAAAATAATTCTCATGATCCGTCTGACATGTTCCAAAGGGATTAGGAAAGTGATAATTCACAAATGTACTGTAGTTACTAGATGAAAGCTAAACTACGGATTGAGAAGACCATTTGTGGGTACGCATAGTAATAATAGTAGTGATTGTAAAAGTAATAAATGTAGGCTGTAAATATATGGGCGAGAAAAAAAATTGTAGATCAATAGTCCCCATCACGATTTGAACCCGAGTCTACTGTTTCAGAGGTAGTCATGGTATTCACTCCATAACAGGAACTAATATTTTAGAAAAAAAAAATATCCTCTGAAATAATATGAATTGCACCTACCTTGTTCTTATATCTCTGTCTGTCTGCCTCTCGTCCCTTTTAAGATGCCTATATTTTAGTCTCTTCTCATTTTTACAAAGATGGAAAGCTAACAGCCACAATAAGAATTTAAACTGAATCGTGAATTGTTTCAAATTAACTCTGGAAAGGAATACAATGAGGACGAATGTATTTCTTTTCCGCTTCGCACTCACTGAAAGTAGAGTTGCCACGTACACTTAAAAACAGATCTTATTGTAATCTACAAAAACTGTAGTTCTACTAAATTCAGTGATTTCTCAATACACTGGCTAATGGTGTGGGTATGATCCATTCCTGTATATCCAACTGTGAACCCGGTTGCCTTCAGCTTCAACTCTAGATAAAATTACAATTAATATGTTTCGTGTGTACACAGCGAAATGAACTATGCTATTTCATCGAGGACAACTCTTTCTGGGTGCAGTGATATGGCGGCTGAGACTTTCCAAATTAGGATTAGGCGATTAGCAATCCTTTATTCTGGCCGGTATCTTCAACCTGTGACGCGCCAATCAGGATATGATTTAAACGAATTTAGGTTATTTACAACTAAATGTTTTTGAATAGCACGTTATACAAAAATGCAAATTCCCAGTTGTACTAAAGTAACTCGAGGGAAGCTAAAATATGGAGTGAGAAGAGCGTTTTTCCGAAGCATTCGTGAGTGGCAAGTGAAATGAAGCATTCAGTAATTAGAAAACCTCTTCCACTGTCTGACATTTTATAGACGATTATGTCACAATAACATTTGCATTGAAAATTAAATCTTGAAAATATGAGTTCAAAAATAATTTAAAAAATGTATGTATGTTAGTCTCCGTCAGGATTTGAACCCGAGTCTACTGATTAAGAGGCAATCATGCTATCCACTGCACCACGGAGACTTAGATGATAATAATTGAACAAATTTTTATATATGTATATAGGAACTCCTACCTATTTCCTATGTTCTTTGTCTTTCATATGAAAATTATCACTGGGTCATTACAAGAGTACAAAACAATAATTTTGTTTTTCAGTAAAGTTATTATGGGGATTTTCATGATCCGCCCGTTTTCAAAAAGCGTTCATATTCAGTCCTTTTACAAGAATGTTGTCTTATTCTTTTGCGGAATTACTTTAATATCAGTTGCAAATCCTGGCCTAGGTCAGCACGCTAGTTCACGTGGCGTGTTTTGAGTCTGCAAGGGTATGTTAATGTGAACAAATTTGATAAACCATAAAAATACTTTGGAAATGACAAATGTCTGTTCTTTCTCTCACTTTCTCTTCCCTCCCTCTCTATCTTTTATTCTCTTTCTCTTCCCTCTCTCCTCCCTTATAATGAAGATAATTGTCTAACAAATGTTATATATACAATTAATATTAAAACTTGCCATTATCTTAATGCCAATAATTATAATAACAATTTAATGATGATACTGCTGTTGATTGGTTTTGTAAAAAAATTCACTTATATATTTCCGAAAGCCTTGGTATTTTACTGAATGCAGAATTTCTCTTGCACTTCGCCACAGGTCTTATCATAGCCTACAAAACCTATACAGTGTTTATGAACCCTATTGTGTGCGTGGTTTGCTTTCACCTTGAACTATTGATAAAATTCCAGTTACCATGTTGCGTGTGTACACAAAATAACTCCTTCCGGGTGAAATGATATACCACGTGACACGTTCCTAATTAAGATTAGGTGATTAGCACTCCTTAGATGTTTGCGAGTAAGTGTCCTCAACCTGTACGCGCCGATGTAGACATAATGAAATTCCAAGTTAGTTTAATTATAAATTGTCATGTTTTAAAGCTAGTTGCTTTATTTTAGAGAAATTCGCATATAATAGAAAAGTGATATTTCCCAAATGTACTGCAGGTAATAGATGAAAGCTAAAAACGAATTGAGAAGAGCATTTGTAGGAACCAAAAACATAAACGGTCGACAGCCCCTTGTTCACAGTCTGGTACTATTCTATAACGATTACACATAGTAATAATAGTAGTGAGTGCATAGTAATGTATGCAGTAAAAATATTGGTGTGAAAAAAGGTAGATTAATAGTTCACATAAAGATTTGAACCCGAGTCGACTGTCTCAGAGGCAGACATGCTATCCACTACATAACTATTTAAGAAAAATGTATCCTTTGAAATATAAAAACATTTCATCTCCCTCGTTCTTCCATCTCTGTCTGCCTGTCTATCTGTCTCTTTGCTTCGCGTCCCTTTTATGATGTCTATAGTTTAGTCTATTCTCCTTTGTACAAAGATGGAATAGTAAAAGCCACAATGGAAATTAAATCGTGAATTGTTTCAAATCAACCATGAAAAACAAAACAAAACAAAAAGGACGAATGTCTTTTATTCTCTATCTTTTCAGCCTCCCTCTTCATTAAAAAAAATAATTGTAATTGTCAAAAAATATTGTTCATATTATCACCATAATATTTACTGTAATTTGCTATTGCCATAATGATAATAATCATGATAATAATAATGTTACTGCTGTTGTCTCTGTGTGAAAAATCTCAGTATTATGTATTCGTGTACGATTTACTAGCTCACTAAAAGTAGGATTGCCTTTTACGCTACAAAAACTGTATTAAATTCAGTAGTTTTCTTAGTACACTGGTAAATAGTTTTGATATGCTCCATGGCTGAATTTCAAACTCTGAATGAACCCTGTTGCTTTCAGCTTGAACTCCAGATAACATTACAACTACCATGTTTCGTGTGCACACAGCGAAATTAATTAAGCTATATTATCGAGGACAACTTTTGGGTGTACTGATATGGCGTTTGAGACTTTCCAAATTAGGATTAGGTGATTAGCAAACCTTTTTTTCGGTCGGTGTCTTCAACCTGTGACGCGGCGATCCGGACCTAATTTAAACAAATTTAGATTCATTATAAATCAATATCTTTCGATTTATCTTTCTATACAAGTGCACGTTATGGAAAAATGTAACTTCCCATTTGTACTATAGTAACCCGAGCAAAGCAAAGATATGGAGTGAGAAGAGCGTTTTTCCGTAGCATTCGTGAGTGGCAAGTGAAATCAAACATTCAGTGGAAAGTAGGGAAGAACCTCGTTGTTTGAAGTGTTTCAAATTAACTATAGAAAAGACTACGTTAAATGTCTTTCATTATCTTTCTTTTCCGTCTCCCTCTTCAGTTATCATAATTGTCAAAAAATATTGTTCATATTATTATCATTATAGTTATTGCAATTTGCTATTGCCGTAATGACTATAATCATGATAACAATAATGTTAATGCTGTTGTCCCTCTGTGTAAAAATCCTCACTAATATGTATTCGTGTACGCCTAACTAGCTCACCGGAAGAACAATTGCCTCTTGCACTGTCATGGGTCATATCACCCGGAAGGAGTTTATTTTGTGTACACACGCAACGTGGTAACTGGAATTTTACCAATAGTTCAAGGTGAAAGCAAACCACGCACACAATAGGGTTCATAAACACTGTATAGGTTTTGCAGGCTATGATAAGATCTATGGTGAAGTGCAAGAAAAATTCTGCATTCAGTGAAATAGCAAGGCTTCCGAAAATATATGAGTGAAAATTTTTACAAAACCGAACAACAGCAGTATCATCATTAAAGTGTTATTATAATTATTGGCATTAAGATAATGGCAAGTTTTAATAATAATTGTTATATATATAACATTTCTTAGACAATTATCTTCATTATAAGGGAGGAGAGAGGGAAGAGAAAGAGAATATAAAAGAGAGAGAGGGAGGGAAGAGAAAGTGAGAAAAAGGGAAGATAAAGTGAGAGAAAGAACAGACGTTTGTCATTACCAAAGTATTTTTATGGTGTGTTAAATTTGTTCACATTAACAAACCCTTGCAGACTCAAAACACGCCACGTGAACTAGCGTCTTGACCAAGGCCAGGATTTACAACTGATACCAAAGAAATTCCGCGAAAGAATAAGACAACATTCTTGTAAAAGGACTGGACATGAATGCGTTTTGAAAAAGGGCGGACCATGAAAATTCCCCTAATAACTTTACTGAAAAACAAAATTATAATTTTGTACTCTTGTAATGACCCAGTGATAATTTTCATATGAAAGAAAGAAAAGGACAAACAAGAAATAAGTAGGCGTTCCTATAGGCATATATAAAAATTCGTTTAACTACTATCATCTAAGTCTCCGTGGTGTAGTGGATAGCATGACTGCCTCTTAATCAGTAGACTCGGGTTCAAATCCTGACGGAGACTAACACACATACACTTTTTAAAGTATTTTCGAACTCATATTTTTAAAATATCATTTTCAGTGCAATTGTTATTGTGACATAATTGTCTATAAAACGTCAGACAGTGGAAGGGATTCTTCTCTACTTACCACTGAATGTTTCATTTCACTTGCCATTCACGAATGCTACGGAAAACGTTCTCACTCCATATTTTAGCTTACATTGACTATACATTATATTATTTATAGAATGACCGGATCGGCGCGTCACAGGTTGAACACATGACCGGAAAAAAAGGTTTGCTAATCACCTAACTTTACTTGGGAAAGTTCCAATCTCCATATTAGTACACCTAGAAGTTGTCCTCGATAATAAAAGTTACTTTCGCTGTGTACATACGAAGCATGGTAATGGTATTTTATTTTATGTACACTATTAACCACTGTATTGTTTAGAAGTTTTCGTGTTGTAATGGATAGCATGACTGTCTCCTAATCAGTAGACGGGTTCAAATCCTGACGGAAACTATGGAATAGTACCAGACTATTAACAGGGACTATGAGCTTACCTTCTACCGTTATAGTTTACTGTTCCTGCCTACGAATGATATAGAAAAATGCTTTTCTCAATTCCTATTTGATCTTTGATCTAGTAACTACAGATGTTGAGAATTGACATTATTGTATTAGATGTAAATTTCTATAATAAGAGCGATGGAAATGTAAATTAAAACATGTCAATTAGCTTTGTTGGAATTAGATTACGTCTGCCACAAGTTGAGGACACTTCCCCGTAAACATTTCAGGAGTGCTAATCACCTAATCCTAATTTGTAAAGTCTCGCATATCAGTACATCCAGAAGGATATAAAACACACTCATTTTCCCTGTGTACACACGGAGCTTGGTAATTATGATTTTACTTCGACTTAAATCAAATCCGGATCGGCGCGTCACAAGTGGAACACACCGACCGGAAAAAAGGTTTGCTAATCACCTAATCTTAATCTGGAAAGTTACAAACACCATATCAGTACACCCACAAGTTGCCCTCGATTATATAGCATAGTTAATGTTATCTAGAGTTCAAGCTGAAGCAATCGGGTTCATATTGGATATTCAGTCATGTATCATATCCACTACAATGACCAGTGTATTGAGAGAACCAATGAATTCAGTAGAACACTAGTTTTTGTAGGTTGTGATATGACCCATGACAGTGCAAGAGGCAATTGTTCTTCCGGTGAGCTAGTAAGGCGTACACGAATACATATTAGTGAGGATTTTTACACAGGGACAACAGCATAAACATTATTGTTATCATGATTATAGTCATTACGGCAATAGCAAATTGTAAAAACTATAATGATAATAATATGAACAATGTTTTTTGACAATTATGATTCCTGAAGAGGGAGACGGAAAAGAAAGATAATGAAAGACATTTAACGTAATCTTTTCTATAGTTAATTTGAAACACTTCAAACAACGGGGTTTTTCTCTACTTACCACTGAATGTTTGATTTCACTTGCCACTCACGAATGCTACGGAAAAACGCTCTTTTCACTCCATATCTTTGCTTTGCTCGAGTTACTATAGTACAAATGGGAAGTTACATTTTTGTATGTGTATTTGTATAGAATGATAAATCGAGAGATATCGATTTATAATGAACCTAAATTTGTTTAAATCATATCCGGATCGGCGCGTCACAGGTTGAAGACACCGACCGAAAAAAAGGTTTGCTAATCACCTAATCCTAATTTGGAAAGTCTCAAACGCCATATCAGTACACCCAAAAGTTGTCCTCGATAATATAACTTAGTTAATTTCGCTGTGTGCACACGAAACATGGTAGTTGTAATTTTATCTAGAGTTCAAGCTGAAAGCAACAGGGTTCATTCAGTTTGAAATTCAGCCATGGAGCATATCAAAACTATTAACCAGTGTATTGAGAAAACTTCTGAATTCAATACAGATTTTGTAGTGTAATAGGCAATTCTACTTTTAGTGAGCTAGTAAAGCGTATACGAATACATAATAGTGAGACAACAGCAGTAACATTATTATTATCATGATTATTATCATTATGGCAATAGCAAATTACAGTAAATATTATGGTGATAATATGAACAGTATTTTTTGACAATTACAATTATTTTTATAATGGTGAGGGAGACTGAAAAGAAAGAGATTGAAAGACATTCGTCCTTTTTGTATTCTTTTTCATGGTTGATTTGAAACAATTCACGATTTAATTTCAATTGAAAGAGATGGAAGAACGAGGGAGGTGAAATCTTTTATATTTCAAAGGATACATTTTTTATAGTTCGTGTTATGTAGTGGATAGCATGTCTGCCTCTGAAACAGTTGACTCGGGTTCAGATCCTGATGTGGACTATTAATCTACCTTTTTCACACCATTATTTTTACTGCATACATTTATTACTATGCACTCACTACTATTATTACTATGTGTAATCGTTATAGAATAGTACCAGACTGTGAACAGGGTGCTGTCGACCGTTTATGTTTTTGGTTCCTACAAATGCTCATCAATTCGTTTATAGCTTTCATCTATTAACTACAGTACATTTGGGAAATATCACTTTTCTATTATATGCGAATTTCTCTAAAATAAGCGATGGCAACTTACATTAAGACATGAAAATTTATAATTAAACAAACTTGGAATTTCATTATGTCTACATCGGCGCGTACAGGTTGAGGACACTTACTCGCAAACATCTAAGGATTGCTAATCACCTAATCTTAATTAGGACCGTGTCACGTGGTATATCATTTCACCCGGAAGGAGATTATTTTGTGTATACACGCAACTTGGTAACTGTAATTTTATCAAAAGTTCAAGGTGAAAACAAACCACGCACACAATAGGGTTCATAAACACTGTATAGGTTTCGGAGGCTATGATAAGACCTGTGGCGAAGTGCAAGAGAAATTCTGCATTCAGTGAAATAGCAGGGCGTTCGCGAATATATATGAGTGAGAATTTTTACAAAGCCTAACAGCAGTATCATCATAAGTGTTATTATAATGCTTGTCATTAAGATAATGGCAAGATATAATAATAATTGTTGTATATATAACATTTGTTAGACAATTATCTTCATCATAAGGGAGGAGAGAGAGAGGGAAGAGAAAGAGAATAACAGAGAGAGAGGGAGGGAGGAGAAAGTGAGAAAAAGGGAAGAGAAAGGACAGACGTTTGTCATTACCAAAGTATTTTTATGGTGTATTAAATTTGTTCACATTAACATACACTTACAGACTCAAAACACGCCACGTGAACTAGCGTCTTGACCAAGGCCAGGATTTGCAACTGATATTAAAGTAATTCCGCAAAAGAATAAGACAACATTCTTGTAAAAGGACTGAATATGAATGCGTTTTGAAAACGGGCGGATCATGAAAATTCCCCAAATAACTTCACTGAAAAACAAAATTATAATTTTGTACTCTTGTAATGACCCAGTGATAATTTTCATATGAAAGAAAGAAAAGGACAAACATAGGAAATAAGTAGGCGTTCCTATATGCATATTTAAATTCGTTTAACTTTCATCATTTAAGTCTCCGTGGTGTAGTGGATAGCATGACTGCCTCTTAATCAGTAGACTCGGGTTCAAACCCTGACGGAGACATACTCATATCCTTTTTTTTATTATTATTATTTTCGAACTCATATATTTTTTAGATTTTATTTTCAGTGCAAATGTTATTGTGACATAATCGTCTATAAAATGTCAGACAGTGGAAGGGATTCTTCTCTACTTACCACTGAATGTTTCATTTCACTTGCCATTCACGAATGCTACGGAAAAACGTTCTCACTCCATATTTTAGCTTACCTTGAGTTACTAAGCATTTTTGTATAAGGTGTATTTTTAAAAAAATGACCAGATTGGCGCGTCACAGATTGAACACATAACCGAAAAAAAAGTTTGCTAATCACCTAGCTTTACTTAGGAAAGTTTCAACTTTCATTATCTTACTTTTCCGTCTCCCTCTTCAGTAATCATAATTGTCAAAAAATATTGTTCATATTATTATCATTATAGTTATTTATATCCAATATGAACCCGATTATATAGCATTAACTATGCTATATAATCGAGAACAACTGGGTGTACTGATATGGTGTTTGTAACTTTCCAGATTAAGATTAGGTGATTAGCAAACCTTATTTTTTCGGTTGGTGTCTTCAACCTGTGACGTGCCGATCTGGACCTAATTTAAACAAATTTAGGTTCATTATAAATAGATATCTTTCCATTTATCATTCTATACAAGTGCACGTTATGCAAAAAATGTAACGTTCCATTCGTACTATAGTAACTCAAGCAAAGCAAAGATATGGAGTGAGAAGAGCGTTTTTCCGTAGCATTCGTGAGTGGCAAGTGAAATCAAACATTCAGTGGTAAGTAGAGAAGAACCCCGTTGTTTGAAGTGTTTCAAATTAACTATAGAAAAGATTACGTTAAATGTCTTTCATTATCTTTCTTTTCCGTCTCCCTCTTCAGGAATCATAATTGTCAAAAAACATTGTTCATATTATTATCATTATCGTTATCGCAATTTGCTATTGCCGTAATGATTATAATCATGATAACAATAATGTTAATGCTGCTGTCCCTCTTTGTAAAAATCCTCACTAATATGTATTCGTGTACGCCTTACTAGCTCACTGGAAGAACAATTGCCTCTTGCACTGTCATGGGTCATATCACGACCTACAAAAACTAGTGTTCTACTGAATTCATTGGTTCTCTCAATACACTGGTCATTGTAGTGGATATGATACATGGGTGAGTATTCAATATGAACCCGATTGCTTCAGCTTGAACTCTAGATAACATGAACTATGCTATATAATCGAGGGCAACTTCTGGGTGTACTGATATGGTGTTTGTAACTTTCCAGATTAAGATTAGGTGATTAGCAAACCTTTTTTCCGGTCGGTGTGTTCCGCTTGTGACGCGCCGATCCGGATTTGATTTAAGTCGAATTAAATCATAATTACCAAGCTCCGTGTGTACACAGGGAAAATGAGTATGTTTTATATCCTTCTGGATGTACTGATATGCGAGACTTTCCAAATTAAGATTAGGTGATTAGCACTAGTGATTAGAAATGTTTACGGGGAAGTGTCCTCAACTTGTGGCAGACGTAATCTAACTCCAACAAAGCTAATTGATATATCTTAATATACATTTCCATCGATCTTATTATAGAAATTTACATCTAATACAATAATGTCAATTTCCAACATGAGTGTAGATCAAAGATCAAATAGGAATTGAGAAAAGCATTTTTCTCTATCATTCGTGGGCAGCAACAGTAAACTATAACGCTAGAAGGTAAGCTCATAGTCCCTGTTCATAGTCTGGCACTATTCTGGAACAATTACGAACATTAATAACAACAGTGATTATGAAAGCAATAAAATGTATGCAGAGAAAATATTGATTTGAAAATTTTAAAGAGAACATCCATAGTTTCCGTCAGGATTTGAACCCGAGTCTACTGATTAGGAGACAGTCATGCTATCCATTACACCACAAAAACTAATAAATAATATCATGGTTAATGGTGTACATAAAATAAAATACCATTACCATGCTTCGTATGTACACAGTGAAATAAACTTGTATTATCGAGGACAACTTCTAGGTGTACTAATAAGGAGATTGAAACTTTCCTAAGTAAAGTTAGGTGATTAGCAAACCTTTTTTTCCGGTCATGTGTTCAATCTGTGACGCGCCGATCCGGTCATTCTATAAAAAATACACATTATACAATAAAGCTTAAGTCAATGTAAGCTAAAATATTAAGTGAGAACGTTTTTCCGTAGCATTCGTGAATGGCAAGTGAAATGAAACATTCAGTGGTAAGTAGAGAAGAATCTCTTCCACTGTCCATTTTATAGACGATTATGTCACAATAACAACTGCACTGAAAATATTTTAAAAATATGAGTTCGAAAATAATTTAAAAAGTGTATGTGTGTTAGTCACCGTCAGAATTTGAACCCGAGTCTACTGATTAAGAGGCAGTCATGCTATCCACTACACCACGGAGACTTGGATGAATGTAATTAAACAACTTTTTATATATCTATATAGGAACGCCTACCTATTTCCTATGTTGTTTGTCCTCTTCTTTCTTTCATATGAAAATTATCACTGGGTCATTACAAGAGTATAAGATTATAATTTTGTTTTTCAGTAAAGTTATTTGGGGAATTTTCATGATCCGCCCGTTTTCAAAACGCATTCATATTCAGTCCTTTTACAAAAATGTTGTCTTATTCTTTTGCGGAATTACTTTGGTATCAGTTGTAAATCCTGGCCTTGGTCAAGACGCTAGTTCACGTGGCGTGTTTTGAGTCTGCAAGGGTATGTTAATGTGAATAAATTTGATACACCATAAATATACTTTGGTAATGACAAACGTCTGTCCTTTCTCTTCCCTTTTTCTCACTCTCTCTTCCCTCCCTCTCTCTTTTATTCTCTTTCTCTTCCCTTTCTCTCTTTTATTCTCTTTCTCTTCCCTCTCTCTCTCCTCCCTTATAATGAAAATAATTATCTAACAAATGTTATATATACAACAATTATTATTATAACTTGCCATTATCTTAATGACAATCATTATAATAACTTATGATGATACTGCTGTTGTTCGGTTTTGTAAAAATTCTCACTCATATATATTCGCGAACGCCCTGCTATTTCACTGAATGCAGAATTTCTCTTGCACTTCGCAACAGGTCTTATCATAGCCTACGAAACCTATACAGAGTTTATGAACCCTATTGTGTGCGTGGTTTGCTTTCACCTTGAACTATTGATAAAATTCCAGTTACCACGTTGCGTGTGTACACAAAATAAACTCCTTCCGGGTGAAATGATATACCACGTGACACGTTCCAAATTAAGATTAGGTGATTAGCACTCCTTAGATGTTTGCGAGTAAGTGTCCTCAACCTGTACGCGCCGATGCAGACATAATGAAATTCCATGTTAGTTTAATTATAAATTGTCATGTCTTAATGTAAGTTGGCATCGCTTGTTTTAGAGAAATTCGCATATAATAGAAAAGTGATATTTCCCAAATGTACTGTAGTTAATAGATTAAAGCTAAAAAAACGAATTGAGAAGAGCATTTGTAGGAACCAAAAACATACACGGTCGACAGCACCCTGTTCACAGTCTGGTACTATTCTATAACGATTACACATAGTAATAATAGTAGTGAGTGCATAGTAATGTTTGCAGTAAAAATATTGGTGTGAAAAAAGGTAGATTAATAGTCCACATCAGGATTTGAACCCGAGTCTACTGTTTCAGAGGCAGACATGCTACTCACTACATAACACAAACTATTTAAGAGAAATGTATCCTTTGAAATACAGAAAACATTTCATCTACTTCGTTCTTTCATTCTCAATAGAAACTAAATCGCAAATTGTTTTAAATCAACCATGAAAAAGGACGAATGTCTTTCAATCTCTTTCTTTTCAGTCTCCCTCTTCATTATAAAAATAATTGTAATTGTCAAAAAATATTGTTCATATTATCATCATAATAGTTACTGTAATTTGCTATTGCCATTATGATCACAATAAGAATGTTACTGCTGTTGTCTCTGTAAAAATTCTCACTAATATGTATTCGTGCACGCTTTACTAGCTCGCTAAAAGTAGGGTTGCCTCATAAACTTAGTCATAGGTCTTGTCGTAACCTACAAAAAATGTATTGAATTCAGTAGTTTTCACAATATACTGGTTAATAGTTTTGATATGATCCATGGCTGAATATGCAACTATGAACCCGGTTGCTTTAAGCTTGAACTCCAGATAAAATTACAATTACCATGTTTCGTGTATAAACAGCGAAATTAACTAAGCTATATTATCGAGGACAACTTGTGGGTGTGTACTGATTTGACGTGTGAGATTTAAATAAATTTATGTTCATTATAAATCAATATCTTTCAATATACATTTCAATTTATTTTTCTATACAAATACACGTTATACAAAAATGCAACTTCCCATTTGCACTATACTAACTCGAGGAAAGCAAATGTATGGAGTGAGAAAGGCGTTTTTCCGAAGCATTCGTGAGTGGCAAGTGAAATGAAATATTAATCTGACATTTTGAAGGCGATCGTGGTAACAATTTCGCTGAAAATAACATCTTAAAAATATAACGTTTGAAAATAATTTTAAAAATGTATGTCTTAGTCTCCGTCAGGATTTGAACCCGAGTCTACTGATTAAGAGGCAGTCATGCTATCCACTACACCACAGAAACTTACAGGATATGAAGGTGAAACGAATTTGTATATATGCTTATAAGATCGTCTTCCTATTTCTTATGTTATTTGTCTGTCTTTCTCTTCTAATTTATTTCTTTCCTATAATTATTATAACTGGATACTTACAGGAGGGAGTATAAGATTATTATAATTTTGTGTTTCAGTAATGTTATTGAGGGAATTTTCATGATCCGCCTGTTTTCAAAACGCTGTCATATGCAGTACTTTTACAAGAATATTGTATTTATTTTATGCGGCATTACTGTGATATCAATTGCAAATCCTGGCCTCGGTCGACACGCTCGCTCACGTGGCTTGTTCAGACAGTCTGTAAGGATATGTTGATATGAACAAATTTGATACACCATAAAAATACGAAGGTAAGGACGAACATGTCTGTTGTTCTCTTTCTTTCTCCTTCTTTATCATGAAAATAACAAATTCTGACGTGGACTATTAATGAATTATTTTTTACATAATTTTATTACCTATATTTCCACTGCCTAAATTTATTCCTTTTATAAGCACTACCATTATTAATATATATAATCGCTATAAAAAAGTATCAGACTGTGAACAGGGTACCGTTGTTACCCGCAAACATCTAAGTTGTGCTAATCACCTTCTCTTTATTTGGAACGTGTCAAACGGTGTATCAATACACCCGGAAGGAATTATTCTCGATTAAAGGGAATGTTTATCTTCGTTGGGTACACACGGAACACGGTAACTGTAATTTCATCTAGAGTTCAAGGTGAAAGCAAACCCCGCACACAGCAGGGTTCATAAACACTCACAGCTTTTGTAGGCTTTAAGACCTATGGCGAAGTGTAAGAGGCAATTCTGCATTCAGTTAGCAAGGCGTTCGAGAATATATGAGTAAGAATTTTAGCAAAGATTAACAGCAGCAGGATCATCATCGCTAAATGTTATCTTAGTGATTGTAATTACGATAATGATGTTATATTTATGATATATATAACATTTGTGAGACAATTATTGTTTTGCTGATAAGGGCGGAGTGGATGAGAGAAAGGGAAGGGAAAGAGAATATAAAAGAGAGAAGGAAGAGAAAGTGAGAAAAAGAGAATACAAGACAGACGTTCGTCATTATCGTAGTATATCATGATGTATCAAATTTGTTCACATTAACACACCGTTCCAGACCGTCTAAACACGCCACGTGAACTAGCGTGTTGACCTAGGCCAGGATTTGCAATTGATGTGGAAGTAAAAAAAAGCAAAAGCTAAATACAATTTTGTAATAGTGCTGAATATGAATGCGTTGTGAAAACAGGCAGATCATGAAAATTCCCCTAATAACATCAGTGAAAAACGAAATTATAACAATTATGTACTCCCCCCCCCTCCTGGTAATGACCCAGTGAAAATTATCATAGAAAAGAAAGAAAGAAAGAAAAAAAAAGACAAACAACACAGGAAATAGGTAGGCGCATCTTATATGAATAGATATAAATTCGTTTTGCTTTCATGTTACTTACGTCTTTGTGGTGTAGTGGATAGCATGACTGCCTCTTAATCAGTTGACTCGGGTTCAAATCCTGACGGAGACAATGACTGAAACATTTTAAAAATTATTTTGAGACTCATATTATATTCTTAAAATTTGTATTTTCATTGCAGTTGTTACCATACTTGATTATCTATAAAATGCCAGACTGTGAACTGGGTTCTCTACTTACCACTGAAAGTTGATTTCACTTGCCACTCACGAATGCTACGGAAAAAAACGTTTTTTTCCATAATTTAGCTTTCCTCAAGTTACTATAGCACAACTGTGAATTTGCATGTTTGTATCACGTGTATTTGTATAGAATAATAAATTGGAATGTATATTCAAAAATCTTGATTTAAATTGAACCTAAAGTCGTTAATGTCACATCCGGGTCGGCGGGTTACATTTTGAAAACACCGACAGAGAACAGTTTTGCTAATCACCTAATCTTAATTTGGAAAGTCTCAAACGCCAAATCAATACACCCAGATGTTGTCCTTGATAATACAGCATATTCAATTTCGCTGTGTACACACGAGACATAGTAATAGTAATTTTGTTTATAGTTCAGGCTGAAAGCAACCAGGTT
>NC_091560.1:32332098-32357011 GCF_042767895.1 Penaeus vannamei
GGTCTCCTGGACCAAGACCATGGTCCAGGAATTTGGGGACTTGTTAGGAGAACCTGTTCAGTCGGTACGTGCTTGCGGCGAGGACATTGAAGTCTCAGAGAGCTTTACATACCTTGGTAGTGTAGTTCATAACTCTGGGCTGTCAGACCATGAAGTCAGCAGACGGATTGGCCTGGCAGCAGGGGTCATGAACTCTCTCAACAAGAGTATTTGGAGATGTCGGTACCTGTGCAGAAGGACCAAGCTACGGGTTTTCAAGGCCCTGATAATGCCAGTTTTGCTATACGGTAGCGAAACCTGGACATTGTCCTGTGCCTTGGAGGCTCGTCTTGAAGCCTTTTGTAATAGGTCCTTGCGCCAGATCATGGGGTACTGTTGGCGGGACCATGTGTCCAACCAACGGTTGCACCGTGAGACTGGCACAAGCCCTGTTATCTGCACAATCCGTGATCGCCAACTCAGGCTATATGGCCACCTGGCTCGCTTTCCTCAGGATGATCCTGCCCATCAGGTCGTCTCTATTCGAGACAACCCTGGATGGAGGAGGCCTGTGGGACGACCGAGGAAGTCATGGCTTGGGCAGATCGACCAAACCTGCCATGAAGAACTAGAGATGGGCCGAGTCCCTGCCTGGCGTCTAGCCATAAGGGATCCTCGTAGGTGGAAGCGAAGGGTGGATGCGGCTATGCGCCCCCATCGGCGTCAGCCCCCATGATGATGATGATGATGATGCATTACTGTGATATCAATTGTAAATCCTGGACTCGGTCGACACGCTCGCTCACGTGGCTTGTTCAGACAGTCTGTAAGGAGATGTTATTCTGAACAAATTTGATACACCATAAAAATACTAAGGTAAGGACGAACATGTCTTTTATTCTCTTTCTCTCTCCTTCTTTATCATGAATATATCAAATTCTGACGCGGACTATTAATGATTTAATTTTTACATAATTTTATTACCTATATTTCCACTGCCTACATTTATTCCCTTTATAAGCACTACCATTATTAATATATATAATCGCTATAAAAAAAGTATCAGACTGTGAACAGGGTACCGTTGTTACCCGCAAAGTTGTGCTAATCACCTACTCTTTATTTGGAACGTGTCAAACGGTGTATCAATACACCCGGAAGGAGTTATTCTCTATTAAAGGGAATGTTTATCTTCGTTGGGTACACACGGAACATGGTAACTGTAATTTCATCTAGAGTTCAAGGTGAAACCAAACCACGCACACAGCAGGGTTCATAAACACTACACAGCTTTTGTAGGCTTTAAGACCTATGGCGAAGTGTAAGAGGCAATTCTGCATTCAGTTAGCAAGGCGTTCGAGAATATATGAGTAAGAATTTTAGCAAAGATTAACAGCAGCAGGATCATCATCACTAAATGTTATCTTAGTGTTTGTAATTACGATAATGATGTTATATTTATGATATATATAACATTTGGTAGACAATTATTGTTTTCCTGATAAGGGCGGAGAGGATGAGAGAGGGAAGGGAAAGAGAATAAAAAGAGAGAGGGAGGGAAGAGAAAGTGAGAAAAAGAGAATACAAGACAAGCTAAATACAATTTTGTAATAGTGCTGAATATGAATGCGTTGTGAAAACAGGCAGATCATGAAAATTCCCCTAATAACATCAATGATAAACAAAATTATAACAATTATGTACCCCCCCTCCTGGTAATGACCCAGTGAAAATTATCATAGAAAAGAAAGAAAAGAAAAAGACAAACAACACAGGAAATAGGTAGGCGCATCTTATATGCATAGATACAAATTTGTCTTGCTCCTTGTTACTTACGTCTCCGTGGTGTAGTGGATAGCATGACTGCCTCTTAATCAGTTGACTCGGGTTCAAATCCTGACGGAGACAATGACATACATTTTAAAAATTATTTTGAGACTCATATTATATTCTTAAAATTTGTATTTTCATTGCAGTTGTTACCATACTTGATTATCTAGAAAATCCCAGACTGTGAACGGGGTTCTCTACTTACCACTGAGAGTTGATTTCACTTGCCACTCACGAATGCTACGGAAAAACGCGTTTTTCCATAATTTAACTTTCCTCAAGTTACTACAGTACAACTGTGAATTTGCATGTTTGTATCACGTGTATTTGCATAGAATAATAAATTGGAATGTATATTCAAAAATCTTGATTTAAATCGAACCTAAAGTCGTTAAAGTCACATCCGGATCGGCGGGTTACAGTTTGAAAACACCGACAGAGAACAGTTTTGCTAATCACCTAATCTTAATTGGGAAAGTCTCAAACGCCAAATCAATACATCCAGATGTTGTCCTTGATAATACATCATCATCAATTTCGCTGTGTACATACGAGACATAGTAATAGTAATTTTATTTATAGTTCAAGCTG
Source organism: Penaeus vannamei (assembly GCF_042767895.1). NCBI lineage: Eukaryota > Metazoa > Arthropoda > Malacostraca > Decapoda > Penaeidae > Penaeus > Penaeus vannamei. The sequence continues at coordinate 32,334,499 of NC_091560.1, forward strand.
AAAGCAACCAGGTTGAAATTTTTTATGCGGAACAACAGCAGTATCATCAGTATTATATTAATGATTGTGATTATGTTAAGGGCAAGTTCTGATAATTATTTATAACATTTGTTAAACAACTATTATTTTCATGATAAAGGAGGAGAAGGAGAGATAAAAGAATAAAAGACACGTTCGTCATTATCATAGTATTCTTATGGTGAATCAAATTTGTTCATATTGTTATACCCTTACAGACTGTCAAAACAGGCCACGTGAACTAGCCTGTTGACCTATGCCAGGAATTGAATTACAGTTGATAAAAAACTAATCCCGTGAAAGATAAATGCAATATTATAGTAATAATACAGAATATGAATGCGTTTTGAGAACAGGCGGATCATGAACATTCCCTAATAACATTACTGAAATACAAAACTATCATAATTTTGCACTCCCTCCTGTAATGACCCAGTGATAATTATCATAGAAAAGAAAGAAAGAAAAAAGAAAAACAAACATTGGAAATAAGCGCTTCAATATAGCTATATACAAATTCGTTTCACTTTCCCATCAATTAAGTCTCCGTGGTGTAGTGGATAGCATGGCTGCCTCTTAATCAGCAGACTCGGGTTCAAATCCTGATGGAGACTAACATACTTTTTTTTTTTATTATTTTCAAACATTATATAAATAAGATTTTATTTTCAGTGCCATTGTTACCATACATGATCGTCTATAAAATGTCAGACAGTGGAAGGGATTCTTCTCTATTTACCTCTGAAAGTTTTATTTCAGTTGCCACTCACGAATGCTACGGAAAACGCCCTTCCTCGAGTTACTATAGCACAACTGGGAATTTGCATTTTTGTATAACATGGTTATTTGTAGAGAATAATAAATCGGAATATATATTGAAAGATAAGATAATTAACCTAAATTCGTTAATGTCCGGACCGGCGCGTCACAGGTTGAAGACACCGACCAGAAATAAAGGTTTGCTAATCACCTAATCCTAATTTCGACTCAGACTCCATATTAGTACACACACAAGTTGCCCTCGATAACATATTTAATAATTTCGCTACGTACACACGAAACATGGTAATCGTAATTGTAACTAGAGTTCAAGCTGAAAGCAACCGGGTTCATGGTTGGATATTCAGCCAAAGATCATATCCACACCAAAAACAAGTGTATTGAGAAAGCCGCTGAATTCAATAGGACACTAAGGTTTTTTGTGTTTCAATAAGACGTATGACTAAGAGTAAGAAACAATTTTACTTATAATTAACCTAAGTTTTTTATTATATCTGCATCGGCGGGCACAGGTTGAGGGCACTTACCCGCAAACATCTAAGGAGTGCTAATCACCTAATCTTAATTTGGAACGTGTCACACGGATCATGAAAATTATCTTGATAACATTACTGAAACACAAAGTGAAGATAATATTGTACTTCCACTTGTAATGAACCAGTGATAGCATAAGCAAGAAAAAAGAGACAAACAACATAGGAAAGAAGTAGGTGCTGTTATTTAGTTATATAGATACTCGTTTTGCTCATTTTCATGCAAGTTTGAACTAGATTCTTGACCTAGGCAGAAGACCAGTATTTACATTTGATATCAACGTAGTGTAGGAAATGTTATATATATATATATATATATATATATATATATATATATATATATATATATATATATATATATATATTCTTTAACCAGTGTACAGTTTTTGTAGGTTACGACAAGACCTATGACTAAGTTTATGAAGCAATTCTAATTCCAGTGAGCTAGTAAATCGTACACGAATGCATATTAGTGAGAATTTTTACAGAGACAACAGCAGTAACATTATTATTATCATGATTATTATAATTACGACAATAGCAAATTACAGTAAATATTATGGTGATAATATGAACAATAATTTTTGACAATTACAACTATTCTTATAATGAAGAGGGAGACTGAAAAGAGAGAGATTGAAAGAAATTCGTCCTTCTTGTTAGTTGATTTGAAACAATTCACGATTGAATTTCCATTGTGGCTTTTACTATTCCATCTTTGTATAAAGGAGAATAGACTAAAATATAGACATCATAAAAGGGACGCGAGGCAAAGAGACAGATAGACAGGCAGACAGACAGAGATGGAAGAACGAGGGAGATGAAATGTTTTTATATTTCAAAGGATACATTTTTCTTTAACAGTTCGTGTTATGTAGTGGATAGCATGTCTGCCTCTGAAACAGTAGACTCGGTTTCAAATCCTTATGTGGACTATTAATCTACCTTTTTTCACACCAATATTTTTACTGCATACATTACTATGCACTGACTACTATTATTACTATGCGTAATCGTTATAGAATAATACAAGACTGTGAACAGGGTGCTGTCGACCGTGTATGTTTTTGGTTCCTACAAATACTCTTCTCAATTCGATTTTTTGCTTTCGTCTATTAACTACTGTACATTTGGGAAATATCACTTTTCTATTATATGCGAATTTCTCTAAAATAAACGATGGCAACTTGCATTAATACTTGACAATTTATAATTCAACTTACTTGGAATTTCATTATGTCTACATCGGCGCGCACAGGTTGAGGACACTTACTCGCAAACATCTAAGGAGTGCTAATCACCTAATCTTAATTAGGAACGTGTCACGTGGTATATCATTTCACCCGGAAGGAGTTTATTTTGTGTACACACGCAACGTGGTAACTGTAATTTTATCAATAGTTCAAGGTGAAAGCAAACCACGCACACAATAGGGTTCATAAACACTATAGGTTTCGTAGGCTATGATAAGACCTGTGGCGAAGTGCAAGAAAAATTCTGCATTCAGTGAAATAGCAAGGCTTTCGAATATATATGAGTGAGAATTTTTACAAAGCGGAACAAGAGCAGTATCATCATAAGTGTTATTATAATTATTGGCATTAAGATAATGGCAATACATATAACATTTGTTAGATAATTATATTCATTATAAGGGAGGAGAGAGGGAAGAGAAAGAGAATAAAAGAGAGAGGGAGGGAAGAGAAAGTGAGAAAAAGGGAAGAGAAAGTGAGAGAAAGAACAGACGTTTGTAATTACCAAAGAATTTTTATGGTGTATCAAATCTGTTAACATTAACATACCCTTGCAGACTCAAAACACGCCACGTGAACTAGCGTCTTGACCAAGGCCAGGATTTGCAACTGATACCAAAGTAATTCCGCAAAAGAATAAGGCAACATTCTTGTAAAAGTGCTGAATATGAATGCGTTTTGAAAACGGGCGGATCATGAAAATTCCCCTAATAACTTTACTGAAAAACAAATTTATAATCTTATACTCTTGCAATGATCCAGTGATAATTTTAATATGAAAGAAAGAAAAGGATAAACAACATAGGAAATAGGTAAGTGTTCCTATATGGATATATATAGGTTTGTTTATTGCTACCATCTAAGTCTCCGTGGTGTAGTGGATAGCATGACTGCCTCTAAATCAGTAGACTCGGGTTCAAATCCTGACGGAGACTAACACACATACACTTTTTAAAGTATTTTCGAACTCATATTACATTTTTAAGATTTTATTTTGTGTAAATATTATTGTGACATAATCGTCTATAAAACGTCAGACAATGGAAGGGATTCTTCTCTACTTACCACTGAATGCTTAATTTCAATTGCCATTCACGAATGCGACGGAAAAACGTTCACTCCATATTTTAGCTTGCCTTGAGTTACTAAGCATTTTTGTATAAGGTGTATTTTTTATACAATGACCGGATCGGCGCGTCACAGATTGAACACATAACCGGAAAAAAAGGTTTGCTAATCACCTAACTTTACTTGGGAAAGTTTCAATCTCCATATTAGTACACCTAGAAGTTGTCCTCGATAATACAAGTTAATTTCGCTGTGTACATACGAAGCATGGTAATGGAATTTTATTTTATGTACACCATTAACTACAATATAGTTTAGTACTTTTTGTGGTGTAATGGATAGCATGACTGTCTCCTAATCAGTAGACTCGGGTTCAAATCCTGACGGAAACTATTGATGTTTTCTTTAAAATTTTCAAATCAATATTTTCTCTGCATACATTTTATTGCTTTCATAATCACTGTTGTTATTAATGTTCGTAATTGTTCCAGAATAGTGCCAGACTATTAACAGGGACTATGAGCTTACCTTCTAGCGTTATAGTTTACTGTTGCTGCCCACGAATGATAGAGAAAAATGCTTTTCTCAATTCCTATTTGATCTTTGATCTAGTAACTACACTAATGTTGAGAATTGACATTATTGTATTAGATGTAAATTTCCATAATAAGAGCGATGGAAATGTATATTAAGACATATCAATTAGCTTTGTTGAAATTAGATTACGTCTGCCACAAGTTGAGGACACTTCCCCGTAAACATATCAGGAGTGCTAATCACCTAATCCTAATTTGGAAAGTCTCGCATATCAGTACATCCAGAAGGATATAAAACATACTCATTTTCCCTGTGTACACACGGAGCTTGGTAATTATAATTTTACTTTGACTTATCAAATCCGGATCGGCGCGTCACAAGTGGAACACACCGGCCGGAAAAAAGGTTTGCTAATCACCTAATCTTAATCTGGAAAGTTACAAACACCATATCAGTGCACCCAGAAGTTGCCTTCGATTATATAGCATAGTTAATGTTATCTAGAGTTCAAGCTGAAGCAATCGGGTTCATATTGGATATTCAGCCATGTATCATATCCACTACATTGACCAGTGTATTGAGAGAACCAATGAATTCAGTAGAACACTAGTTTTTGTAGGTTGTGATATGACCCATGACAGTGCAAGAGGCAATTGTTCTTCCAGTGAGCTAGTAAGGCGTACACGAATACATATTAGTGAGGATTTTTACACAGAGGGACAACAGCATTAACATTATTGTTATCATGATTATAATCATTACTGCAATAGCAAATTGTAAAAACTATAATGATAATAATATGAACAATATTTTTTGACAATTATGATAACTGAAGAGGGAGACGGAAAAGAAAGATAATGAAAGACATTTAACGTAATCTTTTCTATAGTTAATTTGAAACACTTCAAACAACGGGGTTCTTCTCTACTTACCACTGAATGTTTGATTTCACTTGCCACTCACGAATGCTACGGAAAAACGCTCTTCTCACTCCATATCTTTGCTTTGCTCGAGTTACTATAGTACAAATGGGAAGTTACATTTTTGCATAACGTGCACTTGAACAGAATGATAAATCGAAAGATATCGATTTATAATGAACCTAAATTTGTTTAAATTAGGTCCGGATCGGCGCGTCACAGGTTGAAGACACCGACCGAAAAAAAGGTTTGCTAATCACCTAATCCTAATTTGGAAAGTCTCAAACGCCATATCAGTACACCCAAAAGTTGTCCTCGATAATATAGCTTAGTTAATTTCGCTGTGTGCACACGAAACATGGTAGTTGTAATTTTATCTGGAGTTCAAGCTGAAAGCAACAGGGTTCAGAGTTCAGAGCCATGGATCTTATCCACACCTTTAACCAGTGTATTGAGAAAACTACTGAATTCAATACAGTTTTTGTAGGTTACGACAAGACCTATGACTAAGTTTATGAGGCAATCCTACTTCCAGTGAGCTAGTAAATCGTACACGAATACATATTAGTGAGAATTTTTACAGAGACAACAGCAGTAACATTATTATTGTCATGATTATTATCATTACGGCAATAGCAAATTACAGAAAATATGGTGATAATATGAACAGTATTTTTTGACAATTATAATTATTTTTATAATGAAGAGGGAGACTGAAAAGAAAGAGATTGAAAGACATTCGTCCTTTTTGTATTCTTTTTCATGGTTGACTTGAAACAATTCACGATTTAATTTCTACTGAGAGAGATGAAAGAACGAGATAAATGAAATGTTTTTATATTTCAAAGGATACATTTTTCTTAAATAGTTCGTGTTATGTAGTGGATGGCATGTCTGCCTCTGAAACAGTAGACTCGGTTTCAAATCTTTATGTGGACTATTAATCTACCTTTTTTCACACCAATATTTTTACTGCATACATTTATTACTATGCACTCACTACTATTATTACTATGTGTAATCGTTATAGAATAGTACCAGACTGTGAACAGGGTGCTGTCGACCGTTATGTTTTTGGTTCCTACAAATGCTCTTCTCAATTCGTTATTTAGCTTTCATCTATTAACTACAGTACATTTGGGAAATATCACTTTTCTATTATATGCGAATTTCTCTAAAATAAACGATGGCAACTTGCATTAATACTTGACAATTTATAATTAAACTAACTTGGAATTTCATTATGTCGGCATCGGCGCGCACAGGTTGAGGACACTTACTCGCAAACATCTAAGGAGTGCTAATCACCTAATCTTAATTTGAAACGTGTCACGTGGTATATCATTTCACCCGGAAGGACTTTATTTTGTGTACACACGCAACATGGTAACTGTAATTTTATCAAAAGTTCAAGGTGAAAGCAAACCACGCACACAATAGGGTTCATAAACACTATAGGTTTCGTAGGCTATGATAAGACCTGTGGCGAAGTGCAAGAGAAATTCTGCATTCAGTGAAATAGCAGGGCGTTCGCGAATATATATGAGTGAGAATTTTTACAAAGCCTAACAACAGCAGTATCATCATAAGTGTTATTATAATGCTTGTCATTAAGATAATGGCAAGATATAATAATAATTGTTGTATATATAACATTTGTTAGACAATTATCTTCATCATAAGGGAGGAGAGAGAGAGGGAAGAGAAAGAGAATAACAGAGAGAGAGGGAGGGAGGAGAAAGTGAGAGAAAGAACAGACGTTTGCAATTACCAAAGAATTTTTATGGTTTATCAAATTTGTTCACATTAACATACCCTTGCAGACTCAAAGCACGCCACGTGAACTAGCGTGTTGACCTAGGCCAGGATTTGCAACTGATACCAAAGTAATTCCGCGAAAGAATAAGACATTCTTGTAAAAGGACAATATGAATGCGTTTTGAAAACGGGCGGATCATGAAAATTCCCCAAATAACTTCACTGAAAAACAAAATTATAATTTTGTACTCTTGTAATGACCCAGTGATAATTTTCATATGAAAGAAAGAAAAGGACAAACATAGGAAATAAGTAGGCGTTCCTATATGCATATTTAAATTCGTTTAACTTTCATCATTCAAGTCTCCGTGGTGTAGTGGATAGCATGACTGCCTCTTAATCAGTAGACTCGGGTTCAAACCCTGACGGAGACATACTCATATCCTTTTTTTTATTATTATTATTTTCGAACTCATTTATTTTTTAGATTTCATTTTCAGTGCAAATGTTATTGTGACATAATCGTCTATAAAATGGACAGTGGAAGAGGTTCTTCTCTACTTACCACTGAATGCTTAATTTCACTTGCCATTCACGAATGCGACGGAAAAACGTTCTCACTCCATATTTTAGCTTACCTTGAGTTACTAAGCATTTTTGTGTAAGGTGTATTTAAAAAAAATGACCGGATTGGCGCGTCACAGATTGAACACATAACCGGAAAAAAAAGGTTTTCTAATCACCTAACTTTACTTAGGAAAGTTTCAACTTTCATTATCTTACTTTTCCGTCTCCCTCTTCAGTAATCATAATTGTCAAAAAATATTGTTCATATTATTATCATTATAGTTATTTATATCCAATATGAACCCGATTATATAGCATTAACTATGCTATATAATCGAGGACAACTGGGTGTACTGATATGGTGTTTGTAACTTTCCAGATTAAGATTAGGTGATTAGCAAACCTTATTTTTTCGGTTGGTGTCTTCAACCTGTGACGTGCCGATCTGGACCTAATTTAAACAAATTTAGGTTCATTATAAATAGATATCTTTCCATTTATCATTCTATACAAGTGCATGTTATGCAAAAAATGTAACGTTCCATTCGTACTATAGTAACTCAAGCAAAGCAAAGATATGGAGTGAGAAGAGCGTTTTTCTGTAGCATTCGTGAGTGGCAAGTGAAATCAAACATTCAGTGGTAAGTAGAGAAGAACCCCGTTGTTTGAAGTGTTTCAAATTAACTATAGAAAAGATTACGTTAAATGTCTTTCATTATCTTTCTTTTCCGTCTCCCTCTTCAGTAATCATAATTGTCAAAAAACATTGTTCATATTATTATCATTATCGTTATCGCAATTTGCTATTGCCGTAATGACTATAATCATGATAACAATAATGTTAATGCTGTTGTCCCTCTGTGTAAAAATCCTCACTAATATGTATTCGTGTACGCCTTACTAGCTCACTGGAAGAACAATTGCCTCTTGCACTGTCATGGGTCATATCACAACCTACAAAAACTAGTGTTCTACTGAATTCATTGGTTCTCTCAATACACTGGTCAGTGTAGTGGATATAATCCAGTATCCAATATGAACCTGATTGCTTCAGCTTGAACTCTAGATAACATTACTTATGCTATATAATCGAGGTCAACTTCTGGGTGTACTGATATGGTGTTTGTAACTTTCCAGATTAAGATTAGGTGATTAGCAAACCTTTTTTCCGGCCGGTGTGTTCCACTTGTGACGCGCCGATCCGGATTTGATTTAAGTCGAAGGAAAATTATAATTACCAAGCTCCGTGTGTACACAGGGAAAATGAGTATGTTTTAGATCCTTCTGGATGAACTGATATGCGAGACTTTCCAAATTAAGATTAGGTGATTAGCACTAGTGATTAGAAATGTTTACGGGGAAGTGTCCTCAACTTATGGCAGACGTAATCTAATTCCAACAAAGCTAATTGATATGTCTTAATATACATTTCCATCGCTCTTATTATAGAAATTTACATCTAATACAATAATGTCAATTTCCAACATTAGTGTAGATCAAAGATCAAATAGGAATTGAGAAAAGCATTTTTCTCTATCATTCGTGGGCAGCAACAGTAACCTATAACGCTAGAAGGTAAGCTCATAGTCCCTGTTAAAAGTCTGGCACTATTCTGGAACAATTACGAACATTAATAACGACAGTGATTATGAAAGCAATAAAATGTATGCAGAGAAAATAATGATTTGAAAATTTTAAAGAGAACATCCATAGTTTCCGTCAGGATTTGAACCCGAGTCTACTGATTAGGAGGCAGTCAGTATATCCTTTATAACACGGAAACTTCTAAACAATATAGTGGTTAATGGTGTAAATAAAATAAAATACCATTACCATGCTTCGTATGTACAGAGAAATAAACTTGTATTATCGAGGACAACATCTAGGTGTACTGATATGGAGATTGGAACTTTCCTAAGTAAAGTTAGGTGATTAGAAAACCTTTTTTTTTCCGGTCATGTGTTCCATCTGTGACGCGCCGATCCGGTCATTCTATAAAAAATACACCTTATACAATAATGCTTAAGTCAATGTAAGCTAAAATATGGTGAGAACGTTTTTCCGTAGCATTCGTGAATGGCAAGTGAAATGAAACATTCAGTGGTAAGTAGAGAAGAACCTCTTCCACTGTCCATTTTATAGACGATTATGTCACAATAACAATTGCACTGAAAATGATATTTTAAAAATATGAGTTCGAAAATAATTTAAAAAGTGTATGTGTGTTAGTCTCCGTCAGGATTTGAACCCGAGTCTACTGATTAAGAGGCAGTCATGCTATCCACTGCACCACGGAGACTTAGATAATAACAGTTAAACGAATTTTTATATATGCATATAGGAACGCCTACCTATTTCCTATGTTGTTTGTCCTTTTCTTTCTTTCATATGAAAATTATCACTGGGTCATTACAAGAGTATAAGATTATAATTTTGTTTTTCAGTAAAGTTATTAGGGGAATTTTCATGATCCGCCCGTTTTCAAAACGCATTCATATTCAGTACTTTTACAAGAATGTTGTCTTATTCTTTCGCGGAATTACTTTAGTATCAGTTGTAAATCCTGGCCTAGGTCAAGACGCTAGTTCACGTGGCGTGTTTTGAGTCTGCAAGGGTATGTTAACGTGAACAAATTTGATACACCATAAAAATACTTTGGTAATGACAAACGTCTGTCCTTTCTCTTCCCTTTTTCTCACTTTCTCTTCCCTCCCTCTCTCACTTTTATTCTCTTTCTCTTCCCTCTCTCTCTCCTCTCTTATAATGAAGATAATTATCTAACAAATGTTATATATATAACAATTATTATTATAACTTGCCATTATCTTAATGCCAATAATTATAATAACACATGATGATACTGCTGTTGTTCCGCTTTGTAAAAATTCTCACTCATATATATTCGCGAACGCCCTGCTATTTCACTGAATGCAGAATTTCTCTTGCACTTCGCCACAGGTCTTATCATAGCCTACGAAACCTACACAGTGTTTATGAACCCTATTGCGTGCGTGGTTTGCTTTCACCTTGAACTATTGATAAAATTCCAGTTACCATATTGCGCGTGTACACAAAATAAAGTCCTTCCGGGTGAAACGATATACCACGTGACACGTTCCTAATTAAGATTAGGTGATTAGCACTCCTTAGATGTTTGCGAGTAAGTGTCCTCAACCTGTCCGCGCCGATGTAGATATAATGAAATTCCAAGTTAGTTTAATTATAAATTGTCATGTCTTAATGTAAGTTGCCATCGCTTATTTTAGATAAATTCGCATATAATAGAAAATTGATATTTCCCAAATGTACTTTAGTTAATAGATGAAAGCTAAACAGGAATTGAGAAGAGCATTTGTAGGAACCAAAAACATAACGGTCGACAGCACCCTGTTCACAGTCTGGTACTATTCTATAACGATTACGCATAGTAATAATAGTAGTGAGTGCATAGTAATAAATGTATGCAGTAAAAATATTGGTGTAAAAAAAGGTAGATTAATAGTCCACATCAGGATTTGAAACCGAGTCTACTGTTTCAGAGGCAGACATGCTATCCACTACATAACACGAACTATTTAAGAAATATGTATCCTTTGAAATATAAAAGACATTTCATCTACCTCGTTCTTTCATCTCTCTCAATAGAAATTAAATCGCAAATTGTTTTAAATCAACCATGAAAAAAGGACGAATGTCTTTCAATCTCTTTTCAGTCTCCCTCTTCATTATAAAAATAATTGTAATTGTCAAAAAATATTGTTCGTATTATCATCATAATAGTTACTGTAATTTGCTATTGCCATTATGATAACAATCATGATAACAATAAAAATGTTACTGCTGTTGTTTCTGTGTAAAAATTCTCACTAATATGTATTCGTGTACGATTTACTAGCTCACTGGAAGTAAAATTGCTTCATAAACTTAGTCATAGGTCTTGTCGTAACCTACAAAAAAATGTATTGAATTCAGTAATTTTCACAATACACTGGTTAATAGTTTTGATATGGTCCATGGCTGAATATCCAACTATGAACCCGGTTGCTTTAAGCTTGAACTCCAGATAAAATTACAATTACCATGTTTTGTGTATAAACAGCGAAATTAACTAAGCTATATTATCGAGGACAACTTTTGGGTGTGTACTGATTTGACGTGTGAGACTTAAATGAATTTATGTTCATTATAAATCAATATCTTTCCATATACATTCCAATTTATTTTTCTATACAAATACACGTTATACAAAAATGCAACTTCCCTTTTGCACTTTACTAACTCGAGGAAAGCAAATGTATGGAGTGAGAAAGGCGTTTTTCCGAAGCATTCGTGAGTGGCAAGTGAAATGTAATATTCATTGGCAAGTAGAGAAGAACCCCGTTCACAGTCTGACATTTTGTAGGCGATCGTGTATGGTAACAATTTCGTTGAAAATAAAATCTTAAAAATATAACGTTTGAAAATAATTTTAAAAGTGTATGTATGTTAGGCTCCGTCAGGAATTGAACCCGAGTCAACTGATTAAGAGGCAGTCATGCTATCCACTACACCACGGAGACTTACGAGATATGAAGGTAAAACGAATTTATATATATGCTTATGAGAGCCCTTCCTATTTCTTATGTTATTTGTCTGTCTTTCTCTTCTAATTTATTTCTTTACTATGATTATTATCACTGGATACTTACAGGAGGGAGTATAAGATTATTATAATTTTGTGTTTCAGTAATGTTATTGAGGGAATTTTCATGATCCGCCTGTTTTCAAAACGCATTCATATGCAGTATTGTTACAAGAATATGATATTTATTTTATGCGGCATTACTGTGATATCAATTGCAAATCCTGGCCTCGGTCGACACGCTCGCTCACGTGGCTTGTTCAGACAGTCTGCAAGGGTATGTTAATGTGAACAAATTTGATACACCATAAAAATTCTTTGGTAATTACAAACGTCTGTTCTTTCTCTCACTTTCTACACCATAAAAATACGAAGGTAAGGACGAACATGTCTTTTATTCTCTTTCTCTCTCCTTTATCATGAAAATAACATTCTGACGTGGACTATCAATGATTTAATTTTTACATAATTTTATTACCTATATTTCCACTGCCTACATTTATTCCTTTTATAAGCACTACCATTATTAATATATATAATCGCTATAAAAAAGTATCAGACTGTGAACAGGGTACCGTTGTTACCCGCAAAGTTGTGCTAATCACCTACTCTTTATTTGGAACGTGTCAAACGGTGCATCAATACACCCGGAAGGAGTCATTCTCGATTAAAGGGATTGCTTATCTTCGTTGGGTACACACGGAACATGGCAACTGTAATTTCATCAAGAGTTCAAGGTGAAAGCAAACCACGCACACAGCAGGGTTCGTAAACACTACACAGCTTTTGTAGGCTTTAAGACCTATGGCGAAGTGTAAGAGGCAATTCTGCATTCAGTTAGCAAGGCGTTCGAGAATATATGAGTAAGAATTTTAGCAAAGATTAACAGCAGCAGGATCATCATCGCTAAATGTTATCTTAGTGATTGTAATTACGATAATTTTATATTTATGATATATATAACATTTGTGAGACAATTATTGTTTTGCTGATAAGGGCGGAGAGGATGAGAGAGAGGGAAGTGAAAGAAAATAAAAAAGGGAGAGGGAGGGAAGAGAAAGTGAGAAAAAGAGAATACAAGACAGGCGTTCGTCATTATCGTAGTATTTTATGATGTATCGAATTTGTTCACATTAACACACCGTTCCAGACCGTCCAAACACGCCACGTGAACTAGCGTGTTGACCTTGGCCAGGATTTGCAATTGATGTGGAAGTAAATACGCAAAAGATAAATACAATTTTGTAATAGTGCTGAATATGAATGCGTTGTGAAAACAGGCAGATCATGAAAGTTCCCCTAATAACATAAGTGAAAAACGAAATTATAACAATTATGTACCCCCCCCCTCCTGGTAATGACCCAGTGAAAATTATCATAGAAAAGAAAGAAAAGAAAAAGACAAACAACACAGGAAATAGGTAGGCGCATCTTATATGAATAGATACAAATTCATTTTGCTTTCTTGTTACTTACGTCTTTGTGGTGTAGTGGATAGCATGACTGCCTCTTAATCAGTTGACTCGGGTTCAAATCCTGACGGAGACAATGAAACGTACATTTTAAAAATTATTTTGAGACTTAAAATTTGTATTTTCATTGCAGTTGTTACCATATATGATTATCTATAAAATGCCAGACTGTGAACTGGGTTCTCTACTTACCACTGAAAGTTGATTTCACTTGCCCCTCACGAATGCTACAGAAAAACGCTTTTTTTCCATAATTTAGCTTTCCTCACGTTACTATAGTACAACTGTGAATTTGCATGTTTGTATCAGGTGTATTTGTATAGAATAATAAATTGGAATGTATATGAAAAAATCTTGATTAAAATTGAACCTAAAGTCGTTAAAGTCACATCCGGGTCGGCGGGTTACAGTTTGAAAGCACCAACAGAGAACAATTTTGCTAATCACCTAATCATAATGTGGAAAGTCTTTAACGCCAAATCAATACACCCACATGTTGTCCTTGATAATACAACATCATCAATTTCGCTGTGTACACACGAGACATAGTAATAGTAATTTTATTTATAGTTCAAGCTGAAAGCAACCAGGTTGAATTTTTTTATGCGGAACAACAGCAGTATCATTGGTATTAATATTGGTATTATATTAATGATTGTGATTATGATAAGGGCAAGTTATGATAATTATTATACTTATAACATTTGTTAAACAATTATTGTTTTCATGATAAACGGGGAGAGGGAGAGATAAAAGAATAAAAGACACGTTCGTCATTATCATAGTATTCTTATGGTGAATCAAATTTGTTCATATTATTATACCCTTACAGGCTGTCAAAACAGGCCACGTGAACTAGCCTGTTGACCTATGCCAGGAATTGAATTACAGTTGATAAAAAAACTAATCCCGTCAAAGATAAATGCAATATTATAGTAATAATACAGAATATGAATGCGTTTTGAGAACAGGCGGATCATGAACATTCCCTAATAACATTACTGAAATACAAAACTATCATAATTTTGCACTCCTTCCTGTAATGACCTAGTGATAATTATCATAGAAAAGAAGGAAAGAAAAAAGAAAAACAAACATTGGAAATAAGCGCTTCAATATAGCTATAAACAAATTCGTTTCCCTTCCACATCAATTAAGTCTCCGTGGTGTAGTGGATAGCATGGCTGCCTCTTAATCAGCAGACTCGGGTTCAAATCCTGATGGAGACTAACATTCATAAATTTTAAAAATTATTTTCAAACATTATATAAATAAGATTTTATTTTCAGTGCCATTGTTACCATACATGATCGTCAATAAAATGTCAGACAGTGGAAGGGATTCTTCTCTATTTACCACTGAAAGTTTTATTTCAGTTGCCACTCACGAATGCTACGGAAAACGCCCTTCCTCGAGTTACTATATATAGCACAACTGGGAATTTGCATTTTTGTATAACATGGTTATTTGTAGAGAATAATAAATCGGAATGTATATTGAAAGATAAGATAATTAACCTAAATTCGTTAATGTCCGGACCGGCGCGTCACAGGTTGAAGACACCGACCAGAAATAAAGGTTTGCTAATCACCTAATCCTCATTTCGACTCAGACTCCATATTAGTACACACACAAGTTGCCCTCGATAATATATTTAATAATTTCGCTACGTACACACGAAACATGGTAATCGTAATTGTGACTAGAGTTCAAGCTGAAAGCAACCGGGTTCATGGTTGGATATTCACCCAAAGATCATATCCACACCAAAAACAAGTGTATTGAGAAAACCACTGAATTCAATAGGACACTACGGTTTTTTGTAGGTTTCAATAAGACGTATGACTAAGAGTAAGAAACAGTTTTACTTATAATTAACCTAACTTTTTGATTATATCTGCATCGGCGGGCACAGGTTGAGGACACTTACCCGCAAACATCTAAGAAGTGCTAATCACCTAATCTTAATTTGGAACGTGTCAGACGGATCATGAAAATTATCTTGATAACATTACTGAAACACAAAGTGAAGATAATATTGTACTCCCTCTTGTAATGAACCAGTGATAGCATAAGGAAGAAAAAAGAGACAAACAACATAGGAAAGAAGTAGGTGCTGTTATTTAGTTATATAGATACTCGTTTTGCTCATTTTCATGCAAGTTTGAACTAGATTCTTGACCTAGGCAGAAGGCCTGTATTTACATTTAATATCAACGTAGTGTAGGAAATGTTATATATATATATATATATATATATATATATATATATATATATATATATATATATATATTATAATTAATTATATATATATAATTAGTTATAATATATATATATATATATATATATATTCTTTAACCAGTGTATTGAGAAAACTACTGAATTCAATACAGTTTTTGTAGCTTACGACAAGACCTATGACTAAGTTTATGAGGCAATTGTACTTCCAATGAACTAGGCAATCCTACTTTTAGCTAGCTAGTAAAGCGCACACGAATACATATTAGTGAAAATTTTAACACAGAGACAAAAGCAGTAACATTATTATTATCATGATTATTATCATAATGGCAATAGCAAATTACAGTAACTATTATGATGATAATATGAACAATATTTTTTGACAATTACAATTATTTTTATAATGAAGAGGGAGACTCAAAAAAAAAAAAAAAATAGAGATTGAAAGACATTCGTCCTTTTTTCACGGTTGATTTGAAACAATTTGCGATTTAATTTCTATTGAGAGAGATGAAAGAAGGAGGTAGATGAAATGTCTTTTATATTTCAAGAGATACATTCTTCTTAAATAGTTCGTGTTATGTAGTGGATAGCATGTCTGCCTCTGAAACAGTAGACTCGGTTTCAAATCTTTATGTGGACTATTAATCTACCTTTATTCACACCAATATTTTTACTGCATACATTACTATGCACTCACTACCATTATTACTATGTGTAATCGTTATAGAATAGTACCAGACTGTGAACAGGGTGCTGTCGACCGTTTATATTTTTGGTTCCTACAAATGCTCTTCTCAATTCCTTTTTAGCTTTCATCTATTAACTGCAGTACATTTGGGAAATATCACTTTTCTATTATATGCGAATTTCTTTAAAATAAACGATGGGAACTTACATTAAGACATGAAAATTTATAATTGAAATAACTTGGAATTTCATTATGTCGGCATCGGCGTGTACAGGTTGAGGACACTTACTCGCAAACATCTAAGGAGTGCTAATCACCTAATCTTAATTAGGAACGTGTCACGTGGTATATCATTTCACCCGGAAGGAGTTTCTTTTGTGTACACACGCAACGTGGTAACTGTAATTTTATCAATAGTTCAAGGTGAAAGCAAACCACGCACACAATAGGGTTCATAAACACTGTATAGGTTTCGTAGGCTATGATAAGACCTGTGGCGAAGTGCAAGAGAAATTCTGCATTCAGTGAAATAGCAGGGCGTTCGCGAATATATATGAGTGAGAATTTTTACAAAGCGGAACAACAGCAGTATCATCATAAGTGTTATTATAATGATTGGCAATAAGATAATGGCAAGTTATAATAATTGTTATATATATAACATTTGTTACACAATTATCTTCATTATAAGGGAGGAGAGAGGGAGGGAAGAGAAAGTGAGAAAAAGGAAAGAGAAACTGAGAGAAAGAACAGACGTTTGTAATTACCAGAAAATTTTTATGGTGTATCAAATTTGTTCACAGTAACATACCCTTGCAGACTCAAAACACGCCACGTGAACTAGCGTGTTGACCTAGGCCAGGATTTGCAACTGATATTAAAGTAATTCCGCAAAAGAATAAGACAACATTCTTGTAAAAGTGCTGAATATCAATGCGTTTTGAAAACGGGCGGATCATGAAAATTCCCCAAATAACTTCACTGAAAAACAAAATTATAATTTTGTACTCTTGTAATGACCCAGTGATAATTTTCATATGAAAGAAAGAAAAGGACAAACATAGGGAATAAGTAGGCGTTCCTATATGGATATTTAAATTCGTTTAACTTTCATCATTTAAGTCTCCGTGGTGTAGTGGATAGCATGACTGCCTCTTAATCAGTAGACTCGGGTTCAAACCCTGACGGAGACATACTCATTTCCTTTTTTTTATTATTACTATTTTCGAACTCATATATTTTTTAGATTTTATTTTCAGTGCAAATGTTATTGTGACATAATCGTCTATAAAACGTCAGACAATGGAAGGGATTCTTCTCTACTTACCACTGAATGCTTAATTTCACTTGCCATTCATGAATGCTACGGAAAAACGTTCTCACTCCATATTTAAGCTTACCTTGAGTTACTAAGCGTTTTTGTATAAGGTGTATTTAAAAAAAAAATGAACAGATTGGCGCGTCACAGATTGAACACATAACCGAAAAAAAAAGTTTGCTAATCACCTAGCTTTACTTAGGAAAGTTTCAACTTTCATTATCTTACTTTTCCGTCTCCCTCTTCAGTAATCATAATTGTCAAAAAATATTGTTCATATTATTATCATTATAGTTATTTATATCCAATATGAACCCGATTATATAGCATTAACTATGCTATATAATCGAGAACAACTGGGTGTACTGATATGGTGTTTGTAACTTTCCAGATTAAGATTACGTGATTAGCAAACCTTATTTTTTCGGTTGGTGTCTTCAACCTGTGACGTGCCGATCTGGACCTAATTTAAACAAATTTAGGTTCATTATAAATAGATATCTTTCCATTTATCATTCTATACAAGTGCACGTTATGCAAAAAATGTAACGTTCCATTCGTACTATAGTAACTCAAGCAAAGAAAAGATATGGAGTGAGAAGAGCGTTTTTCCGTAGCATTCGTGAGTGGCAAGTGAAATCAAACATTCAGTGGTAAGTAGAGAAGAACCCCGTTGTTTGAAGTGTTTGAAATTAACTATAGAAAAGATTACGTTAAATGTCTTTCATTATCTTTCTTTTCCTTCTCCCTCTTCAGTTATCATAATTGTCAAAAAATATTGTTCATATTATTATCATTATAGTTATCGCAATTTGCTATTGCCGTAATGACTATAATCATGATAACAATAATGTTAATGCTGTTGTCCCTTTGTGTAAAAATCCTCACTAATATGTATTCGTGTACGCCTTACTAGCTCACTGGAAGAACAATTGCCTCTTGCACTGTCATGGGTCATATCACAACCTACAAAAACTAGTGTTCTACTGAATTCATTGGTTCTCTCAATACACTGGTCATTGTAGTGGATATGATACATGGCTGAATATCCAATATGAACCCGATTGCTTCAGCTTGAACTCTAGATAACATTAACTATGCTATATAATCGAGGACAACTTCTGGGTGTAAAATTATAATTACCATGCTCCGTGTGTACACAGGGAAAATAATTATGTTTTATATCCTTCTGGATGTACTGATATGCGAGACCTTCCAAATTAAGATTAGGTGATTAGCACTAGCGATTAGAAATGTTTACGGGGAAGTGTCCTCAACTTGTGGCAGACGTAATCTAATTCCAACCAAGCTAATTGATATGTCTTAATATACATTTCCATCGCTCTTACTATGGAAATTTACATCTAATACAATAATGTCAATTTCCAACATTAGTGTAGATCAAAGATCAAATAGGAATTGAGAAAAGCATTTTTCTCTATCATTCGTGGGCAGGAACAGTAACCTATAACGCTAGAAGGTAAGATCATAGTCCCTGTTAATAGTCTGGCACTATTCTGGAACAATTACGAACATTAATAACAACAGTGATTATGAAAGTAATAAAATGTATGCAGAGAAAATATTGATTTGAAAAATTTAAAGAGAAATATTTAGTTTCCGTCAAGATTTGAACCCGAGTCTACTGATTAGGAGACAGTCATGCTATCCATTACACCACAAAAACTACTAAACAATTTTGTGGTTAATGGTGTACATAAAATAAAATACCATTACCATGCTTCGTATGTACACAACGAAATTAACTTTTATTATCGAGGACAACTTGTAGGTGTACTAATATGGAGATTGAAACTTTCCTAAGTAAAGTTAGGTGATTAGCAAACCTTTTTTTCCGGTCATGTGTTCAATCTGTGACGCGCCAATCCGGTCATTTTTTAAAAAATACACCTTATACAAAAATGCTTAAGTCAATGTAAGCTAAAATATGGAGTGAGAACGTTTTTCCGTCGCATTCGTGAATGGCAAATGAAATGAAACATTCAGTGGTAAGTAGAGAAGAACCTCTGCCACTGTCCATTTTATAGACGATTATGTCACAATAACAATTGCACTGAAAATGATATTTTAAAAATATGAGTTCGAAAATAATTTAAAAAGTGTATGTCTGTTTGTCTCAGTCAGGATTTGAACCCGAGTCTACTGATTAAGAGGCAGTCATGCTATCCACTGCACCACAGAGACTTAGATGATAGTAGTTAAACGAATTTTTATATATCCAAATAGGAACGCCTACCTATTTCCTATGTTGTTTATCCTTTTCTTTCTTACATATGAAAATTATCACTGGGTCATTACAAGAGTATAAGATTATAATTTTGTTTTTCAGTAAAGTTATTAGGGGAATTTTCATGATCCGCCGGTTTTCAAAACGCATTCATATTCAGTACTTTTACAAGAATGTTGTCTTATTCTTTTGCGGAATTACTTTGGTATCAGTTGTAAATCCTGGCCTAGGTCAAGACGCTAGTTCACGTGGCGTGTTTTGAGTCTGCAAGGGTATGTTAATGTGAACAAATTTGATACACCATAAAAATTCTTTGGTAATTACAAACGTCTGTTCTTTCTCTTCCCTCCCTCTTATTCTCTTTCTCTTCCCTCTCTCTCTCCTCCCTTATAATGAACATGATTGTCTAACAAATGTTATATATATATTAATTATTATAACTTGCCATTATCTTAATGCCAATAATTATAACACTTATGATGACTGCTGTTGTTTGGTTTTGTAAAAATTCTCACTCATATATATTCGCGAACACCCTGCTATTTCACTGAATGCAGAATTTCTCTTGCATTTCGCCACAGGTCTTATCATAGCCTACAAAACCTATAGTGTTTATGAACCCTATTGTGTGCGTGGTTTGCTTTCACCTTGAACTATTGATAAAATTACAGTTACCATATTGCGTGTGTACACAAAATAAACTCCTTCCGGGTGAAATGATATACCACGTGACACGTTCCAAATTAAGATTAGGTGATTAGCACTCCTTAGATGTTTGCGAGTAAGTGTCCTCAACCTGTGCGCGCCGATGTAGACATAATGAAATTCCAAGTTAGTTTAATTATAAATTGTCATGTTTTAATGCAAGTTGCCATCGTTTATTTTAAAGAAATTCGCATATAATAGAAAAGTGATATTTCCCAAATGTACTGTAGTTAATAGATGAAAGCTAAAAAACGAATTGAGAAGAGCATTTGTAGGAACCAAAAACATAACGGTCGACAGCACCCTGTTCACAGTCTGGTACTATTCTATAACGATTACACATAGTAATAATAGTAGTGAGTGCATAGTAATAAATGTATGCAGTAAAAATATTGGTGTGAAAAAAGGTAGATTAATAGTCCACATAAAGATTTGAAACCGAATCTACTGTTTCAGAGGCAGACATGCCATCCACTACATAACTATTTAAGAAAAATGTATCTTTTGAAATATAAAAAACATTTCATCTATCTCGTTCTTTCATCTCTCTCAGTAGAAATTAAATCGTGAATTGTTTCAAATCTACCATGAAAAACAAAACAAAACAAAAAGGACGAATGTCTTTCAATCTCTTTCTTTTCAGTCTCCCTCACCATTATAAAAATAATTGTAATTGTCAAAAAATACTGTTCATATTAACAACATAATAGTTACTGTAATTTGCTATTACCATTATGATAATAATCATGATAACAATAATAATGTTACTGCTGTTGTTTCCGTGTAAAAATTCTCACTCATATGTATTCGTGTACGATTTACTAGCTCACTGGAAGTAGAATTGCTTCATAAACTTAGTCATAGGTCTTGTCGTAACCTACAAAAAATGTATTGAATTCAGTAGTTTTCACAATACACTGGTTAATAGTTTTGATATGACCCATGGCTGAATATCCAACTATGAACCTGGTTGCTTTAAGCTTGACTTCTATATAAAATTACAATTCCCATGTTTCATGTACATAGCGAAATTAGCAATGCTATATAATCGAAGACAACTTTTGGGTGTACTGATTTGACGTGTTAGACTTTCCAAATTAGGTTCAGGTGATTGGCAAACCTTTATTTCTGGTCGGTGTCTTCAACCTGTGACGCGCCGATCCGAACCTAATTTAAACAAATTTAGGTTCATTATAAATCGGTATCTTTCGATTTATCTTTCTATACAAGTGCACGTTATGCAAAAAATGTAACTTCCCATTTGTACTACAGTAACTCGAGCAAAGCAAAAATATGGAGTGAGAAGAGCGTTTTTCCGTAGCATTGGTGAGTGGCAAGTGAAAAACATTCAGTGGTAAGTAGAGAAGAACCCCGTTGTTTGAAGTGTTTCAAATTAACTATAGAAACGATTACGTTAAATGTCTTTCATTATCTTCTTTTCCGTCTCCCTCTTCAGTTATCATAATTGTCAAAAAACATTGTTCATATTATTATCATTATAGTTATCGCAATTTGCTATTGCCGTAATGACTATAATCATGATAACAATAATAATGCTGTTGTCCCTCTGTGTAAAAATTCTCACTAATATGTATTCGTGTACGCCTTACTAGCTCACTGAAGAACAATTGCCTCTTGCACTGTCATGGGTCATATCACAACCTACAAAAACTAGTGTTCTACTGAATTCATTGGTTCTCTCAATACACTGGTCATTGTAGTGGATATGATACATGGATGAATATCCAATATGAACCCGATTGTTCCAGCTTGAACTCTAGAT
>NC_091560.1:32357511-32387339 GCF_042767895.1 Penaeus vannamei
ATATCAGTAATAATCTAGAAGTTGTCCTCGATAATAAAAGTTAATTTCGCTGTGTACATACGAAGCATGGTAATGGTATTTTATTTTATGTACACCATTAACCACTATATTCTTTAATAGTTTTTGTGGTGTAATGGATAGCATGACTGTCTCCTAATCAGTAGACTCAGGTTCAAATTCTAACGGAAACTATGGATGTTCCTCTTTAAAAAAATTAAATCAATATTTTCTCTGCATACATTCTATTGCTTTCTTAATCACTGTCGTTATTAATGTTCGTTATTGTTCCAGAATAGTACCAGACTATTAACAGGGACTATGAGCTTACTTACCTTCTAGTGTTGTAGTTTACTGTTCCTGCCCACGAATGATAGAGAAAAATGCTCAACTTGTGGCAGACGTAATTTGATTCCAACAAAGCTAATTGAATTGTCTTAATATACATTTCCATCGCTCTTATTATAGAAATTTACATCTAATACAATAATGTCAATTTTCAACATTAGTGTAGATCAAAGATCAAATAGGAATTGAGAAAAGCATTTTTCTATATTATTCGTAGGCAGCAACAGTAACCTATAACGCTAGAAGGTAAGCTCATAGTCCCTGTTCATAGTCTGGCACTATTCTGGAACAATAACGAACATTAATAACAACAGTGATTATGAAAGCAATAAAATGTATGCAGAGAAAATATTGATTTGAAAATTTTAAAGAGAACATCCATAGTGTCCGTAAGGATTTGAACCCGAGTCTACTGATTAGGAGGCAGTCATGCTATCCATTACACGACAAAAACTACTAAACAATATGGTGGTTAATGGTGTACATAAAATAAAATACCATTACCATGCTTCGTATGTACACAGTGAAATAAACTTGTATTATCCAGGACAACTTCTAGGTGTACTAATATGGAGATAGAAACTTTCCTAAAGTTAGGTGATTGGCAAACCTTTTTTTCGGTCGTGTGTTTATTCTGTGACGCGCCGATCCGGTCATTCTATAAAAAATACACCTTATACAAAAATGCTTAGTAACTCAATGTAAGCTAAAATATGGTGAGAACGTTTTTCCGTAGCATTCGTGAATGGCAAGTGAAATTAAGCATTCAGTGGTAGGTAGAGAAGAACCTCTTCCACTGTCCTTTTTATAGACGATTATGTCACAATAACAATTGCACTGAAAATGATATTTTAAAAATATGAGTTAGAAAATAATTTCAAAAGTGTATGTGTGTTCGTCTCCGTCAGGATTTGAACCCGAGTCTACTGATTAAGAGGCAGTCATGCTATCCACTACACCACGGAAACTTAGATGTTAATGAATAAACAAATTTTTATATATGCATATAGGAACACCTACCTATTTCCTATGTTCTTTGTCCTTTTCTTTCTTTCATATGAAAATTACCACTGGGTCATTACAAGAGTATAAGATTATAAATTTGTTTTTCAGTAAAGTTATTTGGGGAATTTTCATGATCCGCCCGTTTTCAAAACGCATTCATATTCAGTCCTTTTACAAGAATGTTGTCTTATTCTTTTGCGGAATTACTTTAATATCAGTTGCAAATCCTGGCCTAGGTCAACACGCTAGTTCACGTGGCGTGTTTTGAGTCTGCAAGGGTATGTTAATGTGAACAAATTTGATACACCATAAAAATACTTTGGAAATGACAAATGTCTGTTCTTTCTCTCACTTTCTCTTTCCTCCCTCTCTATCTTTTATTCTCTTTCTCTTCCCTCTCTCCTCCCTTATAATGAAGATAATTGTCTAACAAATGTTATATATACAATTAATATTAAAACTTGCCATTATCTTAATGGGTGGGTGCTTCATGCGCAGGGTGGTGTGAAATGATGGAGTGGTAGTCTAGTTAGTGTTAAGAGCTTGTGCATGCCTTCTCACTTTCAGCTGCCACCGCTGGCTAGCCTCGTGCGAAAAAGGGAGCAGCTCTGCATAAGCCTCCCCCTGCCAGTGCATAGCCTCTCCATCATCGAGACTCCCTGCAGTGCCTCCTCGTGGCCGCCCATGGAAACTGGGTACCTTGCGGTTCCAGGCTAAACTGAGGGGGATCTCGGAGCAGCAGGAGGCCCCAGAGGTCCAGGGCCATGGCCCACCGGCATGTGGACACGCCCTGGCCCTGTACCAACTCCTGCCCCCTAGCCCCCTGGGGTTAATGGGAGGCTCGGGGGAGGTGGGCCTTGCCAGTCCTCCTCCCCCCAGATATAATCCAATCGGCAGTGCAAACTATAAATGGAGAGGCTGGGAGGAGGGGGAAAGCCCCTCCCACCCAGCTAGTGAGGCGGACTGTGGGCCCTGCTGGGAGGGCGACTGCTGGAGCGCAGGCTGGGAACGGGAACTACCCGTCTCGCCTGCGCTCTGGTGGCCGCCAGCCCAGAGTGAAGCTTGTGGGGGAAAGCCCTTGGGAACCCCACAGGTGGATGATGGGGCACGCAGCCCGCCACCCCCTTTTATATGGGGCAGCGTCGGTGGGGATGGCAGAGGTGGCATCCACCCGGAGCGACTGCCAGAGGCTGAACCTCAGGCGGGAAGTTAGGGTGGGGGCTTGGAACGTCCGTTCTTTGCGTCAGGATGATCGGTTGCCTCTACTGTCGAGGGAACTGGGGAGGCTGAGAGTTGAGGTGGCTGCTCTCTCGGAGGTGAGGAGGCCTGGCAGCGGCATGACCTGTGTAGGTGGCTACACCTATTACTGGTCGGGCCGCAGCGATGGCCACCATCTCCAGGGAGTAGCCATTGCTGTCTCCAGCAGACTCCAGCCCTCGGTAGTAGAGGTTACTCCTGTTGATGAGCGTATAATGGTATTGAGATTGAAGCTTTCTTTTGGCTTCATGTCTCTTATTGCTGTGTACGCTCCTACCGATGTTTGTAAACTTGACGTGAAAGAGATGTTCTACGCTAAACTTACATCTGTGGCAGACAGATGTCCTCGACGAGATATTCGCATTGTTCTGGGCGACTTCAATGCGGTATCTGGCTGTGATCGAGCTGGCTATGAGATGTCTGTCGGTCCCCATGGTTCAGGAGCTGATGCCGGTAGCGAGAATAGCCTCCTTTTCCGGGACTTTGCTAGGTCCCAGAAATTGAGGATTTCTGGCTCCTGGTACCAGCGCCCAGACCCACATCGCTGGACATGGTACAGTGATGCGGGTAACGCAGCCAAGGAGATCGACCACATACTTGTTAGCACTCGTTGGAGGATCATTCAAAATTGCAGGGTGTACAGGAGTGCTGAGTTCTGTGGTACTGACCATAGATTGGTTGTGGCTACCCTCCGGGTCCACTTCAAAACCCTGCAGCGGTCAAATGATCACCCTAGGGTGTTTCATTTGGACAGGCTGAGGGAGGGGGAGTGTGCCCGCAGGTTTGCTGAGGCAATCTCTGATCGTTTCGTAGTGCTTGGCAGTCTGACAGACCCTGTTCTTCTGTGGGATACCTTTAAGCGTGAAACGCTTGATACAGCTCAAGATACGATTGGTGTACGCCCGAGAGCAGTACAGAATTCCATCTCGTGGGAGACACTGGAAGCCACTGATGCATGTTGTGCGGCTCGTCTGACAGGGGATCAGGAATTGCACCGTTCTCATGTGCGCAGAACTCGGTCCCTGTTAAGAAGGGACAAGGAACAGTTTATTAGGAGTCTTGCAGAGGAGGTAGAAGGCCATTTCTTAGTAAATGACCTTCGTCCTGCATACCAAGCCCTGAGAAAGCTGAACTCCAAGCCCTCTTCACAGGTGACAGCAGTTCGCTCAGTAAGTGGTCAGATCGTTTCAGATCCTGTTGCGGTGCGGGGACGTTGGGCTGAGTATTTTGAGCAGCTGTACCAGGTTGACCCACCAACAGTTAACTTGGATGCGGGTAGTGTCGAGATCCCGCTGCCGAATCCACCTATCAGTGAGGACCCTCCCTCCCTAACTGAAGTTAGGGGGGCGATTTCCAAGCTGAAGAGTGGTAAAGCAGCTGGTATCTGCGGCATACCAGCTGAACTGTTAAAGGCTGGTGGTGAACCTATGGCACGGGGGTTACATGCTGTCCTGGCTGCCATCTGGCAGTCCGGTTCCATTCCTCCTGACCTGTTGAGGGGTGTGGTCATCCCTCTCTGGAAGGGGAAGGGGGACCGTTGGGACTGCAGCAATCACCGAGGCATCACACTGCTCAGTGTACCAGGCAAGGTTCTCGCCAACATCCTTCTGAGACGTATCAGAGACCATCTACTGAGGCACCAGAGACTGGAGCAATCCGGATTCACTCCTGGTAAGTCCACAATAGACCGTATCCTCGCGCTTCGAGTCATTGTAGAGCGCCGTCATGAGTTCGGGCGTGGGCTGCTTGCAGCCTACATCGACCTCAAGAAGGCGTTCGATACGGTGCATCGGGAGTCACTTTGGGAGATCCTGAGGCTGAGAGGAATACCAACAAGGATTATTGGACTAATAGCAAGCCTGTATACTGGTACTGAAAGTGCTGTAAAGTGTGGTGGGGGCCTGTCGAGCTTCTTTCCTGTTAGTTCAGGAGTGAGGCAAGGCTGTGTCCTTGCACCAACTCTTTTCAACACTTGCATGGACTAGATACTGGGCAGAGCTACTGTTCAAAGTCATTGTGGGGCAACGCTGGGCAATATCAAGGTTACAGACCTTGACTTTGCTGATGACGTTGCCATTCTATCTGAGTCTTTGGAAACCCTAGTGGCGGCTCTCGATGCATTTAGCAATGAAGCGAAGCCCCTGGGTCTAGAGGTCTCCTGGACCAAGACCAAGGTCCAGGAATTTGGGGACTTGTTAGGAGAACCTGTTCAGTCGGTACGTGCTTGCGGCGAGGACATTGAAGTCACAGAGAGCTTTACATACCTTGGTAGTGTAGTTCATAACTCTGGGCTGTCAGACCATGAAGTCAGCAGACGGATTGGCCTGGCAGCAGGGGTCATGAACTCTCTCAACAAGAGTATTTTGGAGATGTCGGTACCTGTGCAGAAGGACCAAGCTACGGGTTTTCAAGGCCCTGATAATGCCAGTTTTGCTATATGGTAGCGAAACCTGGACATTGTCCTGTGCCTTGGAGGCTCGTCTTGAAGCCTTTTGTAATAGGTCCTTGCGCCAGATCATGGGGTACTGTTGGCGGGACCATGTGTCCAACCAACGGTTGCACCGTGAGGCTGGCACAAGCCCTGTTATCTGCACAATCCGTGATCGCCAACTCAGGCTATACGGCCACCTGGCTCGCTTTCCTCAGGATGATCCTGCCCATCAGGTCGTCTCTATTCGAGACAACCCTGGATGGAGGAGGCCTGTGGGACGACCGAGGAAGTCATGGCTTGGGCAGATCGACCAAACCTGCCGTGAAGAACTAGAGATGGGCCGAGTCCCTGCCTGGCGTCTAGCCATGAGGGATCCTCGTAGGTGGAAGCGAAGGGTGGATGCGGCTATGCGCCCCCGTCGGCGTCAGCCCCCATGATGATGATGATGATTATCTTAATGCCAATAATTATAATAACAATTTAATGATGATACTGCTGTTGATTGGTTTTGTAAAAAAAATTCACTTATATATTTTCGAAAGCCTTGGTATTTCAGTGAGTGCAGAATTTCTCTTGCACTTCGCCACAGGTCTTATCATAGCCTACAAAACCTATAGTGTTTATGAACCCTATTGTGTGCGTGGTTTGCTTTCACCTTGAACTTTTGATAAAATTACAGTTACCACGTTGCGTGTGTACACAAAATAAACTCCCTCCGGGTGAAATGATATACCACGTGACACGTTTCAAATTAAGATTAGGTGATTAGCACTCCTTAGATGTTTATATTGTGGCGAAACTTTATTGAAATCTCAGGAAAACGAATTTCTATTAATGCAAATAGCAGCGCCTACCTGTCTCTTTTTTAACCTTGTGTTTCAGTAATACAATTAAAATAATTCTCATGATTCGTCTGACATGTTCCAGAGTGATTAGGAAAGTGATAATTCACAAATGTACTGTAGTTACTAGATGAAAGCTAAACTACGGATTGAGAAGACCACTTGTGGGTAGCAACAACAAAATATAACCTCCGACGGTACCTTGTTCAGTCTAATACTATTCTATTATGATTACGCATAGTAATAATAGTAGTAAATGTAAAAGTAATAAATGTAGGCTGTAAATATATGGGTGAGAAAAAAATGTAGATCAATTAGTCCCCATCTCGATTTGGCCCCGAGTCTACTGTTTCAGAGGTAGTCATGATGTCCACTCCATAACAGGAACTAATATTTAAAAAATATATATATCCTCTGAAATAATATTAATTGCACCTACCTTGTTCTTATATCTCTGCCTGTCTGTCTCTCGTCCCTTCTATGATGTCTGTTCTCATTTATACAAAGATGGAAAGCTAACAGCCACAATAAGAATTTAAACTGAATTGTTTCAAATTAACTCTGGAACAGAATACAATAAGGACGAATGTCTCATTCTCTTTCTTTTCCGCTTCGCACTCACTGAAAGTAGAGTTGCCACGTACACTTAATAATAGATCTTATTGTAATCTACAAAGACTGTAGTTCTACTAAATTCAGTGATTTCTCAATACACTGGCTAATGGTGTGGGTATGATCCATTCCTGTATATCCAACTGCGAACCCGGTTGCCTTCAGCTTCAACTTAGAATTACCATGTTTCGTGTGTACACAGCGAAATTAACTATGCTATTTTATCGAGGACAACTCTTTCTGGGTGCAGTGATATGGCGGCTGAGACTTTCCAAATGAAGATTAGGTGATTAGCAATCCTTTATTCTGGCCGGTATCTTCAACCTGTGACGCACCATTCGGATATGATTTAAACGCTTTTAGGTTGAATTTAAATCGAGATTTTTGAGTATATATTCCAATCTACTACATGAATTCCAATCTATACAAATACACTTGTTATACAGAAAGGCTAAATCCCAGTTGTAATAATAGATATTAGGTAGAGGTTATGTGCGGTAACAATTGTATTTAAAACAAATCATGAAAAATTAATAACATGAGTTTGATAATGATTTTAAAAGTATGTGTTAGTCTCCCTTAGGTTTTGAACCCGAGTGTATCAAGAGGAAGTCATGATATCCACCTCATAATAATTATCGTCTTAGTAAAACAAATTTCTATGTTCAAAATATCAGCGCCTATTTCCTTTGTTGTTGATTTACCTTTTTCCTTTTTTTTCCTTTGATAACTATCACGGGGCCATTACAGGAGGGAGTACATGATTATTCTGACTGTGTTTCGGTAATGTTAAAATGGTAATTCTCGTGATCCGCCTTTTTTCAAAACGCTTTCCATCCAATAATATTGTCTGGCGTTCATATTCAGTATTATTAGAAGAATATTGTATTCAACTTCTGATGCATTTCTTTGATATTAATTGGAAATATTTTCTTAGCTCAACATGGCTTGTTTTGACAACCAGTAGGGATATAATATGAACAAATTTAAAACATCATAAAAATGCTATAATGACGAACATGTCTTTCATTTTCTCTTCCCCTTAATCACGAAAATAACTGTCTAATAAATGTTATGTATGTAATAATTATCATAACTTGCCAGTGTAATGATAAACCTTATTATGATTACACTAATAATGATACTGCTGTTAGTCCGTTGTGTAAAAATTCTCACTCCTATATATTCGCGAACGCCTTGCTGCTAACGGCACGTAGAATTGCCTTTTACAGTTACAAAACCCTGTTCTGTGTGTCATTGAGGGCAACTCCGTCCGGGTGCAATGATATGCCGTTTAATGCGTTCCGAATTAAGCTTAGGCGTTTGCAGGGAAGTGTCTTCAAGCTGTGGCGCGCCGATGCAAAGATAATATTATTCCGACACATTTAGGGTGATTATCAGTTGCTATGTCTTAACATATATTCCCATTATTCATTCGATAGAAACTCACCTCTAAGACAAAAGTGATAATTCCCAACCCAAGTTACTAGATGAAAGATGAAAGATGAATTAGAACATTTTTCTCTACCATTCGTTACGTATAGTAATGACAATCGTGATTATAAAAGCAATAAAATGTAGGTAGTAAAAAATAAAAAAGGGAGGGGGTCGAAATTACAAAGAAAAGAAAGTAATAGTCATGCTATCCTCTACACCACAGAGCCTTTCTTAATATGTTGGGAAACGAATATCTATGTATGCAAAGAAAATCGCCTTCCTCTTTCCTATGTTTGTCTCTTTTTTCTTTCTTATGCTAATACTTTTTATTATAGGAGGAAGTAGGTATTATTCTAACTCTGTGCTTCAGTAATGTTACTAAATTAATTGGCATGATCCGCCTGCTTTGAAAACGCCATCCAGTAAATTTGTCTTTATTTTACAAATTTAGTTTACGTTGGTATTCATTTTCAGAGCTACTACAAAAATATTGCACTTAGCCTTTGCTAAGTATGCTGAATGTAGAATTGCCTCTTAAACTTCGCCATAGGTCTCATCAAAGCCTACAAAAGCCTGATGTGTGCATGGTTTGTGCTCGCCTTTAAGAGGAGGTAAAATTACAATTACCATGTTCCGTGTGTACACAGCGAAAATAGGTATTTTTTTTATTATCGAGGACAACTCCTTCTGGATGTACTGCTATGTGAGACTTTCGAAATTAAGATTAGGTGATTAGCACTCCTTAGATGTTTGCGGGTAAGTGTCTCAATTCGTGGCGCGCCGATGCAGACATAATCTATTTCCAACAAAGTTAACTAATATGTCTTGATATACATTTCCATTGTTTATTTTATAGAAATTCACATATAATGCAAAAGTGTTAATTCCCAACTGCAGTGTAGTTACTAGATGAAAGATCAAATAGGTATTGAGAATTGAGCAAAATCATCTGGAACGATTATAACAACAGTGATTACGAAAGCAATTAAATATATGCGGTGAAAATATGGGTTTAACCATTTTAAAACAGGAAGCTTGGTTTTCCGTCGGGATTTGAACCCGAGTCTACCGATTAAGAGGCAGTCACGCTCTCCATTACACCACAGAAGCATCTATTAAGAGACAGTAAAAACGAATTTCTATCTAACTAAACGAGCAGCGCCTACCTCTTTCTTATGATTATATATATATATTTTTTCCTTTCTTATGCTATCACTGGTTCATTACAGGAGGGAGTACAACTATTAAGATAATTTTCATGCTCCACCTTTCAAAACGCTTTACATCCAGTAATATTTTCTTTATTTTGTAAGTTTAGTTTCACTGTCATTAAAGAAATATATATATATATAAATAATATATATATATAATATATATATAATATATATATAATATATATATAATATATATATATATATATATATATATATATATATATATATATATATATATATATATATATATATAACATTTCCTACACTACGTTGATATTAAATGTAAATACAGGTCTTCTGCCTAGGTCAAGAATCTAGTTCAAACTTGCATGAAAATTAGCAACACGAGTATCTTTATAACTAAATAGCAGCACCTACTTCTTTCCTATGTTGTTTGTCTCTTTTTTCTTTCTTATGCTATCACTGGTTCATTACAAGAGGAAGTACAATATTATCTTAACTCTGTGTTTCAGTAATGTTATCAAGATAATTTTCATGATCCGTCTGACACGTTCCAAATTAAGATTAGGTGATTAGCACTCCTTAGATGTTAGCGGGTAAGTGTCCTCAACCTGTGCCCGCCGATGCAGATATAATCAAAAAGTTAGGTTAATTATAAGTAAAATTATTTCTTACTCTTAGTCATACGTCTTATTGAAACCTACAAAAAACCGTAGTGTCCTATTGAATTCAGTGGTTTTCTCAATACACTTGTTTTTGGTGTGGATATGATCTTTGGCTGAATATCCAACTATGAACCCGGTTGCTTTCAGCTTGAACTCTAGTCACAATTACGATTACCATGTTTCGTGTATACGTAGCGAAATTATTAAATATATTATCGAGGGCAACTTGTGTGTGTATATGTATATTTAGGTTAATTATCTTATCTTTCAATAAACATTCTGATTTATGATTCTATACAAATAACCATGTTATACAAAAATGCGAATTCCCAGTTGTGCTATAGTAACTCGAGGAAGGGCGTTTTCCGTAGCATTCGTGAGTGGCAACTGAAATAAAACTTTCAGTGGTAAATAGAGAAGAATCCCTTCCACTGTCTGACATTTTATAGACGATCATGTATGGTAACAATGGCACTGAAAATAAAATCTTATTTATATAATGTTTGAAAATAATTTTTAAAAAATGTGAATGCTAGTCTCCATCAGGATTTGAACCCGAGTCTGCTGATTAAGAGGCAGCCATGCTATCCACTACACCACGGAGACTTAATTGATGTAAAAGTGAAACGAATTTGTATATACCTATATTGAAGCGCTTATTTCCAATGTTTGTTTTTCTTTTTTCTTTCTTTCTTTTCTATGATAATTATCACTGGGTCATTACAGGAGGGAGTGCAAAATTATGATAGTTTTGTATTTCAGTAATGTTATTAGGGAATGTTCATGATCCGCCTGTTCTCAAAACGCATTTACATTTTGTATTATTACTATAATATTGCATTTATCTTTCACGGAATTAGTTTTTTTTTTATCAACTGCAATTCAATTACTGGCATAGGTCAACAGGCTAGTTCACGTGGCCTGTTTTGACAGCCTGTAAGGGTATAATAATATGAATAAATTTGATTCACCATAAGAATACTATGATAATGACGAACGTGTCTTTTATTCTTTTATCTCTCCTTCTCCTCCTTTATCATGAAAATAACAATTGTTTAACAAATGTTATAAGTATAATAATTATCATAACTTGCCCTTATCATAATCACAATCATTAATATAATACCAATGATACTGCTGTTGTTCCGCATAAAAAAATTCAACCTGGTTGCTTTCAGCCTGAACTATAGATAAAATTACTATTACTATGTCTCGTGTGTACACAGCGAAATTGATTATGTTGTATTATCAAGGACAACATCTGGGTGTATTGATTTGGCGTTAAAGACTTTCCAAATTATGATTAGGTGATTAGCAAAACTGTTCTCTGTTGGTGTTTTCAAACTGTAACCCGAATTTGTATCTATGCATATAAGATGCGCCTACCTATTTCCTGTGCTGTTTGTCTTTTTCTTTTCTTTATTTTCTATGATAATTTTCACTGGGTCATTACCGGGGGGGGGGGGTACATCATTGTTATAATTTCGTTTTTCACTGATGTTATTAGGGGAATTTTCATGATCTGCCTGTTGTCACAACGCATTCATATTCAGTACTATTACAAAATTGTATTTATCTTTTGCTTTTTTTTTTACTTCCATATCAATTGCAAATCTTAGCATAGGTCAACACGCTAGTTCACGTGGCGTGTTTGGACGGTCTGGAACGGTGTGTTAATGTGAACAAATTTGATACATCATAAAATACTACGATAATGACGAACGCCTGTCTTGTATTCTCTTTTTCTCACTTTCTCATCCCTCCCTCTCTCGTTTTTATTCTCTTTCCCTTCTGTCTCTCTCATCCTCTCCGCCCTTATCAGGAAAACAATAATTGTCTACCAAATGTTATATATATCATAAATATAACATCATTATCGTAATTACAATCACTAAGATAACATTTAGCGATGATGATCCTGCTACTGTTAATCTTTGCTAAAATTCTTACTCGTATATTCTCGAACGCCTTGCTAACTGAGTGCAGAATTGCCTCTTACACTTCGCCATAGGTCTTAAAGCTACAAAAGCTGTGAGTGTTTATGAACCCTGCTGTGTGCGTGGTTTGCTTTCACCTTGAACTCTAGATGAGATTACAAGTACCATATTCCGTGTGTACCCAACGAAGATAAACATTCCCTTTAATCGAGAATAACTCCTTCCGGGTGTATTGATACACCGTTTGACACGTTCCAAATAAAGAGTAGGTGATTAGCACAACTTTGCGGGTAACAACGGTACCCTGTTCACAGTGTGATACTTTTTTATAGCGATTATATATATTAATAATGGTAGTGCTTATAAAGGAAATAAATGTAGGCAGTATTTTTATGGTGTATCAAATTTGTTCTTATCAACATATCCTTACAGACTGTCTAAACAAGCCACGTGAGCGAGCGTGTCGACCTCGGCCAGGATTTGCAATTGATATCACAGTAATGCCGCATAAAATAAATATCATATTCTTGTAATAGTACTGCATATGAAAGCGTTTTGAAAACAGGCGGATCATGAAAATTCCCTCAATAACATTACTGAAACACAAAATTATAATAATCTTATACTCCCTCCTGTAAGTAGCCAGTGATAATAATCATAGTAAAGAAATAAATTAGAAGAGAAAGACAGACAAATAACATAAATAGGAAGGCGCTCTCATAAGCATATATATAAATTCGTTTTACCTTCATATCTTGTAAGTCTCCGTGGTGTAGTGGATAGCATGACTGCCTCTTAATCAGTAGACTCGGGTTCAAATCCTGACGGAGCCTAACATACATACACTTTTAAAACTATTTTCAAACGTTAAGATTTTATTTTCAGCGAAATTGTTACCATACACGATCGCCTACAAAATGTCAGACTGTGAACGGGGTTCTTCTCTACTTGCCAATGAATATTACATTTCACTTGCCACTCACGAATGCTTCGGAAAAACGACTTTCTCACTCCATACATTTGCTTTCCTCGAGTTAGTATAAGTAAGTTGCATTTTTGTATAACGTGTATTTGTATAGAGAAATATATTTGAATGTATATGGAAAGATATTGATTTATAATGAACATAAATTTATTTAAATCTCACACGTCAAATCTGTACACACCCAAAAGTTGTCCTCGATAATATAGCTTAGTTAATTTCGCTGTTTATACACGAAACATGGTAATTGTAATTTTATCTAGAGTTCAAGCTTAAAGCAACCGGGTTCATAGTTGGATATTCAGCCATGGATCATATCAAAACTATGAACCAGTGTATTGTGAAAACTACTGAATTCAATACATTCTTTTGTAGGTTACGACAAGACCTATGACTAAGTTTATGAGGCAATTCTACTTCCAGTGAGCTAGTAAAGTGTACACGAATACATATTAGTGAGAATTTTTACACAGAGACAAAAGCAGTAACATTATTATTATCATGATTATTATCATAATGGCAATAGCAAATTACAGGAACTATTATGGTGATGATATGAACAGTAATTTTTTGACAATTACAGTTATTTTTAAAATGAAAAGGGAGACTGAAAAGAAAGAGATTGAAAGACATTCGTCCTTTTTGTTTTGTTTTGTTTTTCATGGTAGATTTGAAACAATTCGCGATTCAATTTCCATTGTGGCTTTTACTATTCCATCTTTGTATAAAGGAGAAAAGACTAAAATATAGACATCATAAAAGGGACGCGAGGTAAAGAGACAGATAAACAGACAAACAGAAATGGAAGAACGAGCTAGATAAAATGTTTTTATATTTCAAAGGATACATTTTTCTTAAATAGTTCGTGTTATGTAGTGGATAGCATGTCTGCCTCTGAAACAGTAGACTCGGTTTCAAATCTTTATATGGAATATTAATCTACCTTTTTTCACATCAATATTTTTACTGCATAAATTACTATGTACTCACTACTATTATTACTATGTGTAATCGTTATAGAATAGTACCAGACTGTGAACAAGGGGCTGTCGACCGTTATGTTTTTGGTTCCTACAAATGCTCTTCTCAATTCGTTTTTAGCTTTCATCTATTAACTACAGTACATTTGGGAAATATCACTTCTCTATTATATGCGAATTTCTCTAAAATAAACAATGGCAACTTGCATTAAAACATGACAATTTATAATTAAACAAACTTGGAATTTCATTATGTCTACATCGGCGCGCACAGGTTGAGGACACTTACTCGCAAACATCTAAGGAGTGCTAATCACCTAATCTTAATTAGGAACGTGTCACGTGGTATACCATTTCACCCGGAAGGAGTTTATTTTGTGTACACACGCAACGTGGTAACTGGAATTTTATCAATAGTTCAAGGTGAAAGCAAACCACGCACACAATAGGGTTCATAAACATTATAGGTTTTGTAGGCTATGATAAGACCTGTGGCGAAGTGCAAGAGAAATTCTGCATTCAGTGAAATAGCAGTGCGTTTGCGAATATATATGAGTGAGAATTTTTACAAAACCGAACAACAGCAGTATCATCATAAGT
This sequence comes from Penaeus vannamei, assembly GCF_042767895.1. Classification (NCBI taxonomy): domain Eukaryota; kingdom Metazoa; phylum Arthropoda; class Malacostraca; order Decapoda; family Penaeidae; genus Penaeus; species Penaeus vannamei. The sequence goes on from NC_091560.1 coordinate 32,371,780, forward strand.
GTTATTATAATGATTGTCATTAAGATAATGGCAAGTTATTATAATTATTAATATATATATAACATTTGTTAGACAATCATCTTCATTATAAGGGAAGAGAGAGAGAGAGGGAAGAGAAAGAGAATAAAAGAGAGAGATGGGGGGGAAGAGAAAGTGAGAAAAAGGGAAGATAAAGTGAGAGAAAGAACGGACGTTTGTAATTACCAAAGAATTTTTATGGTGTATCAAATTTGTTCACATTAACATACCCTTGCAGACTCAAAACGCCATGTGAACTAGCGTGTTGACCTAGGCCAGGATTTACAACTGATATCAAAGAAATTCCGCAAAAGAATAAGACAACATTCTTGTAAAAGGACTGAATATGAATGCGTTTTGAAAACGGGCGGATCACGAAAATTCCCCTAATAACTTTACTGAAAAACAAAATTATAATTTTGTACTCTTGTAATGACCCAGTGATCATTTTCATATGAAAGAAAAGGACAAACAACATAGGAAATAGGTAGGCGTTCCTGTATAAGTATATAAAAGATTGTTTAAGTACTTTCATCTAAGTTTCCGTGGTGTAGTGGATAGCATGACTGCCTCTTAATCAGTAGACTCGGGTTCAAACCCTGACGGAGACTCATACGAAGCTACTTTTTAAATTATTGCCGTATTCATATTATATTTTTAAGATTTTATTTTCAGTGTAAATGTTATTGTGACATAATCTTCTATAAAATGTCAGACAGTGGCAGAGGTTCTTCTCTACTTACCACTGAATGTTTCACTTGCCATTCACGAATGCTACGGAAAAACGTTCTCACTCCATATTTTAGCTTACCTTGAGTTACTAAGCATTTTTGTATAAGGTGTATTTTTAAAAGAATGACCAGATTGGCGCGTCACAGATTGAACACATAACCGAAAAAAAGGTTTGCTAATCACCTAGCTTTACTTAGGAAAGTTTCAACTTTCATTATCTTACTTTTCCGTCTCCCTCTTCAGTAATCATAATTGTCAAAAAATATTGTTCATATTATCATTATAGTTATTCATATCCAATATGAACCCGATTGCTTCAGCTTGAACTCTAGATAACATTAACTATGCTATATAATCGAGGACAACTTCTGGGTGTATTAATATGGTGTTTGTAACTTTCCAGATTAAGATTAGGTGATTAGCAAACCTTATTTTTTCGGTTGGTGTCTTCAACCTGTGACGTGCCGATCTGGACCTAATTTAAACAAATTTAGGTTCATTATAAATCGATATCTTTCGATTTATCATTCTATACAAGTGCACGTTATGCAAAAAATGTAAGTTCCCATTTGTACTATAATAACCCGAGCAAAGCAAAGATATGGAGTGAGAAGAGCGTTTTTCCGTAGCATTCGTGAGTGGCAAGTGAAATCAAACATTCAGTGGTAAGTAGAGAAGAACCCCGTTGTTTGAAGTGTTTCAAATTAACTATAGACAAGATTACGTTAAATGTCTTCCATTATCTTTCTTTTCCGTCTCCCTCTTCAGGAATCATAATTGTCAAAAAACATTGTTCATATTATTATCATTATCGTTATCGCAATTTGCTATTGCCGTAATGCTTATAATCATGATAACAATAATGTTAATGCTGTTGTCCCTCTGTGTAAAAATCCTCACTAATATGTATTCGTGTTCGCCTTACTAGCTCACTGGAAGAACAACTGCCTCTTGCACTGTCATGGGTCATATCACAACCTACAAAAACTAGTGTTCTACTGAATTCATTTGTTCTCTCAATACACTGGTCAGTGTAGTGGATATGATACATGGCTGAATATCCAATATGAACCCGATCGCTTCAGCTTGAACTCTAGACAACATTAACTATGCTATATAATCGAGGGCAACTTCTGGGTGTACTGATATGGTGTTTGTAACTTTCCAGATTAAGATTAGGTGATTAGCAAACCCTTTTTCCGGTCGGTGTGTTCCACTTGTGACGCGCCGATCCGGATTTGATTTAAGTCGAAGTAAAATCATAATTACCAAGCTCCGTGTGTACACAGGGGAAATGAGTATGTTTTGTATCCTTCTGGATGTACTGATATGCGAGACTTTCCAAATTAAGATTAGGTGATTAGCACTAGCGATTAGAAATGTTTACGGGGAAGTGTCCTCAACTTGTGGCAGACGTAATCTAATTCCAACAAAGCTAATTGATATGTCTTAATATACATTTCCATCGCTCATATTATAGAAATTTACATCTAATACAATAATGTCAGTTCTCAACATGAGTGTAGTTACTAGATCAAAGATCAAATAGGAATTGAGAAAAGCATTTTTCTATATCATTCGTGGGCAGCAACAGTAAACTATAACGCTAGAAGGTAAGATCATAGTCCCTGTTAATAGTCTGGTACTATTCTGGAACAATTACGAACATTAATAACAACAGTGATAAAGAAAGCAATAAAATGTATGCAGAGAAAATATTGATTTGAAAATTTTAAAGAGAATATCCATAGTTTTCGTCAGAATTTGAACCCGAGTCTACTGATTAGGAGAGTCATGCTATCCATTGCACCACAAAAACTATTAAACAAAATTGTGGTTAATGGTGTACATAAAATAAAATATCATTACCATGCTTCGTATGTACACAGGGAAATAAACGTATTATCGAGGACAACTTCTAGGTGTACTAATATGGAGATTGAAACTTTCCTAAGTAAAGTTAGGTGATTAGCAAACCTTTTTTTCCGGTTATGTGTTCAATCTGTGACGCGCCGATCCGGTCATTCTATAAAAAATAAACCTTATACAATAATGCTTAAGTCAATGTAAGCTAAAATATGGAGTGAGAACGTTGTTCCGTCGCATTCGTGAATGGCAAGTGAAATTAAACATTCAGTGGTAAGTAGAGAAGAATCCCTTCCATTGTCTGACATTTTATAGACGATTATGTCACAATAACAGTTGCACTGAAAATAAAATGTTAAATATGTAATATGAGTTCGAAAGTAATTAAAAAAATGTATGTGTGTTAGTCTCCATCAGGATTTGAACCCGAGTCTACTGATTAAGAGGTAGTTATGCTATCCACTACACCACGGAGACTTAGGTGAAGACGGTTAAACGATTATTTATATATGTATATAGGAACGCCTACCTATTTCCTATGTTGTTTGTCCTTTTCTTTCTTTCACATGAAAATTATCACTGGGTCATTACAAGAGTACAAAATTTTAATTTTGTTTTTCAGTAAGATTATTAGGGGAATTTTCATGATCCGCCCGTTTTCAAAACGCATTCATATTCAGTCCTTTTACAAGAATGTTGTCTTATTCTTGTGCGGAATTACTTTGGTATCAGTTGTAAATCCTAGCCTAGGTCAAGACGCTAGTTCACGTGGCGTGTTTTGAGTCTGCAAGGGTATGTTCACGTGAACAAATTTGATACACCATAAAAATACTTTGGTAATTACAAACGTCTGTTCTTTCTCTCACGTTCTCTTCCCTCTCTTTCTCCCTCTCCTCCCTTATAATGAAAATAATTATCTAACAAATGTTATATATACAACAATTATTATTATAAGCCATTATCTTAATGGCAATCATTATAATAACTTATGATGATACTGCTGTTGTTCGCTTTTGTAAAAATTCTCACTCATATATACTCGCGAACGCCCTGCTATTTCACTGAATGCAGAATTTCTCTTGCACTTCGCCACAGGTCTTATCAAAGCCTACAAAACCTTTACAGTGTTTATGAACCCTATTGTGTGCGTGGTTTGCTTTCACCTTGAACTATTGATAAAATTAGTTACCATGTTGCGTGTGTACACAAAATAAACTCCTTCCGGGTGAAATGATATACCACGTGACACGTTCCTAATTAAGATTAGGTGATTAGCACTCCTTAGATGTTTGCGAGTAAGTGTCCTCAACCTGTACGTGCCGATGTAGACATAATGAAATTCCAAGTTAGTTTAATTATAAATTGTCATGTTTTAATGCAAGTTGCCATCGTTTATTTTAGAGAAATTCGCATATAACAGAGAAGTGATATTTCCCAAATGTACTGTAGTTAATATATGAAAGCTAAAAACGAATTGAGAAGAGCATTTGTAGGAACCAAAAACATAACGGTCGACAGCACCCTGTTCACAGTCTGGTACTATTCTATAACGATTACACATAGTAATAATAGTAGTGAGTGCATAGTAATGTATGCAGTAAAAATATTGGTGTGAAAAAAGGTAGATTAATAGTCCACATAAAAATTTGAACCCAAGTCGACTGTTTCAGAGGCAGACATGCTACTCACTACATAACACGAACTATTTAATAAAAATGTATCCTTTGAAATATAAAAACATTTCATCTCCCTCGTTCTTTCATCTCTGTCTGTCTGCCTGTCTATCTGTCTCTTTACCTCGCGTCCCTTTTATGATGTCTATATTTTAGTCTATTCTCCTTTATACAAAGATGGAATAGTAAAAGCCACAATGGAAATTAAATCGTGAATTGTTTCAAATCTACCATGAAAAACAAAACAAAACAAAAAGGACGAATGTCTTTCATTCTCTTTCTTTTCAGTCTCCCTCTTCATTTGAAAAATAATTGTAATTGTCAAAAAATATTGTTCATATTAACAACATAATAGTTACTGTAATTTGCTATTGCCATTATGATAATAATCATGATAATAATAATGTTACTGCTGTTGTCTCTGTAAAAATTCTCACTAATATGTATTCGTGTGCGCTTTACTAGCTCACTGGAAGTAGGATTGCCTCATAAACTTAGTCATAGGTCTTGTCGTAACTTACAAAAACTGTATTGAATTCAGTAGTTTTCTCAATACACTGGTTAAAGGTGTGGATATGATCCATGGCTCTGAACTCTGAACCCTGTTGCTTTCAGCTTGAGCTCTAGATAAAATTACAACTACCATGTTTCGTGTGCACACAGTGAAATTAACTAAGCTACATTATCAAGGACAACTTCTGGGTGTACTGATATGGCGTTTGAGACTTTCCAAATTAGGATTAGGTGATTAGCAAACCTTTTTTTTCGGTCGGTGTCTTCAACCTGTGACGTGCCGATCTGGACCTAATTTAAACAAATTTAGGTTCATTATAAATAGATATCTTTCCATTTATCATTCTATACAAGTGCACGTTATGCAAAAAATGTAACGTTCCATTCGTACTATAGTAACTCGAGCAAAGCAAAGATATGGAGTGAGAAGAGCGTTTTTCCGTAGCATTCGTGAGTGGCAAGTGAAATCAAACATTCAGTGGTAAGTAGAGAAGAACCCCGTTGTTTGAAGTGTTTCAAATTAACTATAGAAAAGATTACGTTAAATGTCTTTCATTATCTTTCTTTTCCGTCTCCCTCTTCAGTAATCATAATTGTCAAAAAATATTGTTCATATTATTATCATTATAGTTTTTACAATTTGCTATTGCCGTAATGATAATAATCATGATAACAATAATGTTAATGCTGTTGTCCCTCTGTGTAAAAATCCTCACTAATATGTATTCGTGTACGCCTTACTAGCTCACTGGAAGAACAATTGCCTCTTGCACTGTCATGGGTCATATCACAACCTGCAAAAACTAGTGTTCTACTGAATTCATTGGTTCTCTCAATACACTGGTCAGTGTAGTGGATATGATACATGGCTGAATATCCAATATGAACCCGATTGCTTCAGCTTGAACTCTAGATAACATTAACTATGCTATATAATCGAGGTCAACTTCTGGGTGTACTGATATGGTGTTTGTAACTTTCCAGATTAAGATTAGGTGATTAGCAAACCTTTTTTCCGGTCGGTGTGTTCCACTTGTGACGCGCCGATCCGGATTTGATTTAAGTCGAAGTAAAATCATAATTACCAAGCTCCGTGTGTACACAGGGAAAATGAGTATGTTTTATATCCTTCTGGATGTACTGATATGCGAGACTTTCCAAATTAAGATTAGGTGATTAGCACTCCTGAAATGTTTACGGGGAAGTGTCCTCAACTTGTGGCAGACGTAATCTAACTCCAACAAAGCTAATTGATATGTCTTAATTTACATTTCCATCGCTCTTATTATAGAAATTTACATCTAATACAATAATGTCAATTTCCAACATTAGTGTAGATCAAAGATCAAATAGGAATTGAGAAAAGCATTTTTCTCTATCATTCGTGGGCAGGAACAGTAAACTATAACGCTAGAAGGTAAGCTCATAGTCCCTGTTAATAGTCTGGCACTATTCTGGAACAATTACGAACATTAATAACAACAGTGATTATGAAAGCAATAAAATGTATGCAGAGAAAATATTGATTTGAACATTTTAAAGAGAACATCCATAGTTTCCGTCAGGATTTGAACCCGAGTCTACTGATTAGGAGACAGTCATGCTATCCATTACACCACAAAAAGTAATAAACAATATCATGGTTAATGGTGTAAATAAAATAAAATACCATTACCATGCTTCGTATGTACACAGTGAAATAAACTTGTATTATCGAGGACAACTTCTAGGTGTACTAATATGGAGATTGAAACTTTCCTAAGGAAAGTTAGGTGATTAGAAAACCTTTTTTTTCCGGTCATGTGTTCCATCTGTGACGCGCCGATCCGGTCATTCTATAAAAAATACACCTTATACAATAATGCTTAAGTCAATGTAAGCTAAAATATGGAGTGAGAACGTTTTTCCGTCGCATTCGTGAATGGCAAGTGAAATGAAACATTCAGTGGTAAGTAGAGAAGAACCTCTTCCACTGTCCATTTTATAGACGATTATGTCACAATAACAATTGCACTGAAAATAAAATCTTAAAAATATATGAAAATAATTTAAAAAGTGTATGTGTGTTAGTCTCCGTCAGGATTTGAACCCGAGTCAACTGATTAAGAGGCAGTCATGCTATCCACTACACCACGGAGACTTAGATGATACTACTTAAACAAATTTTTATATATGCATATAGGAACGCCTACCTATTTCCTATGTTGTTTATCCTTTTCTTTCTTACATATGAAAATTATCACTGGGTCATTACAAGAGTATAAGATTATAATTTTGTTTTTCAGTAAAGTTATTTGGGGAATTTTCATGATCCGCCCGTTTTCAAAACGGCTTCATATTCAGTCCTTTTACAAGAATGTTGTCTTATTCTTTTGCGGAATTACTTTGGTATCAGTTGTAAATCCTGGCCTTGGTCAAGACGCTAGTTCACGTGGCGTGTTTTGAGTCTGCAAGGGTATGTCAATGTGAACAAATTTGATACACCATAAAAATACTTTGGTAATAAACGTCTATCCTTTCTCTTCCCTTTTTCTCACTTTCTCCTCCCTCCCTCTCTTTTATTCTCTTTCTCTTCCCTCTCTCTCTCCTCCTTTATAATGAAGATAATTGTCAAACAAATGTTCTATATACAACAATTATTATTATAACTTGCCATTATCTTAATGACAATCATTATAATAACACATGATGATACTGCTGTTGTTAGGCTTTGTAAAAATTCTCACTCATATATATTCGCGAACGCCCTGCTATTTCACTGAATGCAGAATTTCTCTTGCACTTCGCCACAGGTCTTATCATAGCCTACAAAACCTATAGTGTTTATGAACCCTATTGTGTGCGTGGTTTGCTTTCACCTTGAACTATTGATAAAATTCCAGTTACCACGTTGCGTGTGTACACAAAATAAACTCCTTCCGGGTGAAATGATATACCACGTGACACGTTCCTAATTAAGATTAGGTGATTAGCACTCCTTAGATGTTTGCGAGTAAGTGTCCTCAACCTGTGCGCGCCGATGTAGACATAATGAAATTCCAAGTTAGTTTAATTATAAATTGTCAAGTATTAATGCAAGTTGCCATCGTTTATTTTAGAGAAATTCGCATATAATAGAAAAGTGATATTTCCCAAATGTACTGCAGTTAATAGATGAAAGCTAAAAACGAATTGAGAAGAGCATTTGTAGATACCCAAAAAATATAACGGTCGACAGCCCCTTGTTCACAGTCTGGTACTATTCTATAACGATTACACATAGTAATAACAGTAGTGAGTGCATAGCAATAAATGTATGCAGTAAAAATATTGGTGTAAAAAAAGGTAGATTAATAGTCCACATCAGGATTTGAACCCGAGTCTACTGTTTCAGAGGCAGACATGCTACTCACTACATAACACGAACTATTTAAGAAATATGTATCCTTTGAAATATAAAAGACATTTCATCTACCTCGTTCTTTCATCTCTCTCAATAGAAATTAAATCGCAAATTGTTTTAAATCAACCATGAAAAAAGGACGAATGTCTTTCAATCTCTTTTCAGTCTCCCTCTTCATTATAAAAATAATTGTAATTGTCAAAAACATATTGTTCATATTATCATCATAATATTTACTGTAATTTGCTATTGCCATTATGATAATAATCATGATAACCATAATAATGTTACTGCTGTTGTCTCTGTAAAAATTCTAACTAATATGTATTCGTGTACGATTTACTAGCTCACTGGAAGTAGAATTGCTTCATAAACTTAGGTCTTGTCGTAACATACAAAAACTGTATTGAATTCAGTAGTTTTCACAATACACTGGTTAATAGTTTTGATATGATCCATGGCTGAATATCCAACTATGAACCCGGTTGCTTTAAGCTTGAACTCTAAATAAAATTGCAATTACCATGTTTCGTGTATAAACAGCGAAATTAACTTATTAACTATATTATCGAGAACAACTTTTGGGTGTGTACTGATTTGACGTGTGAGATTTAAATAAATTTATGTTCATTATAAATCAGTATCTTTCCATATACATTCCAATTTATTTTTCTATACAAATACACGTTATACAAAAATGTAGCTTCCCATTTGTACTATATTAACTCGAAGAAAGCATTCGTGAGTGGCAAGTGAAATGTAATATTAATCTGACATTTTGTAGGCGATCGTGTATGGTAACAATTTCGCTGAAAATAAAATCTTAAAAATATAACGTTTGAAAATAATTTTAAAAGTGTATGTGTGTTAGTCTCCGTCAGGATTTGAACCCGAGTCTACTGATTAAGAGGCAGTCATGCTATCCACTACACCACGGAGACTTACAAGATATGAAGGTAAAACGAATTTATATATATGCTTATGAGAGCGCCTTCCTATTTCTTATGTTATTTGTCTGTCTTTCTCTTCTAATTTATTTCTTTACTATGATTATTATCACTGGCTACTTACAGGAGGGAGTATAAGATTATTATAATTTTGTGTTTCAGTAATGTTATTGAGGGAATTTTCATGATCCGCCTGTTTTCAAAACGCATTCATATGCAGTACTATTACAAGAATATTGTATTTATTTTATGCGGCATTACTGTGATATCAATTGTAAATCCTGGCCTCGGTCGACACGCTCGCTCACGTGGCTTGTTCAGACAGTCTGTAAGGATATGTTGATATGAACAAATTTGATACACCATAAAAATACTAAGATAAGGACGAACATGTCTTTTATTCTCTTTCTCTCTCCTTCTTTATCATGAAAATAACAAATTCTGACGTGGACTATTAATGATTTAATTTTTACATAATTTTATTACCTATATTTCCACTGCCTACATTTATTCCCTTTATAAGCACTACCATTATTAATATATATAATCGCTATAAAAAAGTATCAGACTGTGAACAGGGTACCGTTGTTACCCGCAATGTTGTGCTAATCACCTACTCTTTATTTGGAACGTGTCAAACGGTGCATCAATACACCCGGAAGGAGTTATTCTCGATTAAAGGGAATGCTTATCTTCGTTGGGTACACACGGAACATGGTAACTGTAATTTCATCTAGAGTTCAAGGTGAAAGCAAACCACGCACACAGCAGGGTTCGTAAACACTACACAGCTTTTGTAGGCTTTAAGACCTATGGCGAAGTGTAAGAGGCAATTCTGCACTCAGTTAGCAAGGCGTTCGAGAATATATGAGTAAGAATTTTAGCAAAGATTAACAGCAGCAGGATCATCATCGCTAAATGTTATCTTAGTGAATGTAATTACGATAATGATATTATATTTATGATATATATAACATTTGTTAGACAGTTATTGTTTTCCTGATAAGGGCGGAGAGGATGAGAGAGAGGGAAGGGAAATAAAATAAAAAAGAGAGAGGGAGGGAAGAGAGAGAAAAATAGAATACAAGACAGACGTTCGTCATTATCGTAGTATTTTATGATGTATGAAATTTGTTCACATTAACATACCGTTCCAGACCGTCCAATCACGCCACGTGAACTAGCGTGTTGACCTAGGCCAGGATTTGCAATTGATATGGAAGTAAAAAAAAAGCAAAAGCTAAATACAACTTTGTAATAGTGCTGAATATAAATGCGTTGTGAAAACAGGCAGATCATGAAAATTCCCCTATTAACATCAGTGAAAAACGAAATTATAACAATTATGTACCCCCCCCCCCCCTCCCTGGTAATGACCCAGTGAAAATTATCATACTAAAGAAAGAAAAGAAAAAGACAAACAACACAGGGAATAGGTAGGCGCATCTTATATGCATAGATACAAATTTATTTTGCTTTCTTGTTACTTACGTCTCTGTGGTGTAGTGGATAGCATGACTGCCTCTTAATCAGTTGACTCGGGTTCAAATCCTGACGGAGACAATAACGCATACATTTTAAAAATTATTTTGAGACTATTATATTCTTAAAATTTGTATTTTCATTGCAGTTGTTACCATACTTGATTATCTATAAAATGCCAGACTGTGAACGGGGTTCTCTACTTACCAATGAGAGTTGATTTCACTTGCCACTCACGAATGCTACGGAAAAACGCGTTTTTCCATAATTTAACTTTCCTCAAGTTACTATAGTACAACTGTGAATTTGCATGTTTGTATCACGTGTATTTGCATAGAATAAAATATTGGAATGTATATTCAAAAATCGTGATTTAAATTGAACCTAAGTCGTTAAAGTCACATCCTGATCGGTGGGTTACAGTTTGAAAACACCGACAGAGAACATTTTTGCTAATCACCTAATCTTAATTTGGAAAGTCTCAAACGCCAAATCAATACACCCAGATATTGTCCTTGATAATACAACATATTCAATTTCGCTGTGTACACACGAGACATAGTAATAGTAATTTTATCTATAGTTCAGGCTGAAAACAACCAGGTTGAAATTTTTAAAGCGGAACAACAGCAGTATCATTGGTATTATATTAATGATTGTGATTATGATAAGGACAAGTTATGATGATTATTATACTTATAACATTTATTAAACAATTGTTATTTTCATGATAAAGGAGGAGATATAAAAGAATAAGACACGTTCGTCATTATCATAGTATTCTTATGGTGAATTAAATTTGTTCATATTGTTATACCCTTACAGACTGTCAAAACAGGCCACGTGAACTAGCCTGTTGACTATGCCAGGAATTGAATTACAGTTGATAAAAAAAACTAATCCCGTGAAAGATAAATGCAATATTATAGTAATAATACAGAATATGAATGCGTTTTGAGAACAGGCGGATCATGAACATTCCCTAATAACATTACTGAAATACAAAACTATCATAATTTTGCACTCCCTCCTGTAATGACCCAATGATAATTATCATGGAAAAGGAAGAAAGAAAAAAGAAAAACAAACATTGGAAATAAGCGCTTCAATATATATACAAATTCGTTTCACTCTCACATCAATTAAGTCTCCGTGGTGTAGTGGATAGCATGGCTGCCTCTTAATCAGCAGACTCGGGTTCAAATCCTGATGGAGACTAACATAATTATTTTTTAAAAATTATTTTCAAACATTATATAACTAAGATTTTATTTTCAGTGCCATTGTTACCATACATGATCGTCTATAAAATGTCAGACAGTGGAAGGGATTCTTCTCTATTAAAATAGGGTTGCTAATCACCTAATCTTAATCAGGGAAAGTTACAGACACCATATCAGTACACCTAGAAGTTGTCCTCGATAATACAAGTTAATTTCGCTGTGTACATACGAAGCATGGTAATGGTATTTTATTTTATGTACACCATTAACCACCATATTCTTTAGTAGTTTTTGTGGTGTAATGGATAGCATGACTGTCTCCTAATCAGTAGACTCGGGTTCAAATTCTAACGGAAACTATGGATGTTCCTCTTTAAAAAATTTAAATCAATATTTTCTCTGCATACATTTTATTGCTTTCTTAATCACTGTCGTTATTAATGTTCGTAATTGTTCCAGAATAGTGCCAGACTATGAACAGGGACTATGAGCTTACCTTCTAGCGTTATAGTTTACTGTTGCTGCCCACGAATGATACAAAAAAATGCTTTTCTCAATTCCTATTTGATCTTTGATCTACACTAATGTTGGAAATTGACATTATTGTATTAGATGTAAATTTCTCTAATAAGAGCGATGGAAATGTATATTAAGACATATCAATTAGCTTTGTTGGAGTTAGATTACGTCTGCCACAAGTTGAGGACACTTCCCCGTAAACATTTCTAATCACTAGTGCTAATCACCTAATCTTAATTTGGAAAGTCTCGCATATCAGTACATCCAGAAGGATATAAAACACACTCATTTTCCCTGTGTACACACGGAGCTTGGTAATTATGATTTTACTTCGACTTAAATCAAATCCGGATCGGCGCGTCACAAGTGGAACACACCGACCGGAAAAAAGGTTTGCTAATCACCTAATCTTAATCTGGAAAGTTACAAACACCATATCAGTACACCCAGAAGTTGCCCTCGATTATATAGCATAGTTAATGTTATCTAGAGTTCAAGCTGAAGCAATCGGGTTCATATTGGATATGAATAACTATGATGACAATAATATGAACAATATTTTTTGACAATTATGATTACTGAAGAGGGAGACGGAAAAGTAAGATCATGAAAGTTGAAACTTTCCTAAGTAAAGTTAGGTGATTAGCAAACCTTTTTTTTCGGTTATGTGTTCAATCTGTGACGCGCCGATCCGGTCATTCTATAAAAAATACACCTTATACAAAAATGCTTAGTAACTCAAGGTAAGCTAAAATATGGAGTGAGAACGTTTTTCCGTAGCATTCGTGAATGGCAAGTGAAATGAAACATTCAGTGGTAAGTAGAGAAGAACCTCTTCCACTGTCGGACATTTTATAGATTATGTCACAATAACATTTGCACTGAAAATAAAATCTTAAAAATATAATATGAATTCGACAATAATTTAAAAAGTAGCTTCGTATGAGTCTCCGTCAGGATTTGAACCCGAGTCTACTGATTAAGAGGCAGTCATGCTATCCACTACACCACGGAGACAGATAATTTTTATTAAACAAATCTTTGTATATGCATATAGGAACGCCTACCTATTTCCTATGCAGTTTGTCCTTTTCTTTTATATGGAAATGATCACTGAGTCATTACAAGAGTATAAGATTATAATTTTGTTTTTCAGTAAAGTTATTAGGGGAATTTTCATGATCCGCCCGTTTTCAAAACGCTAGTTCACGTGGCGTGTTTTGAGTCTGCAAGGGTATGTTAATGTGAACAAATTTGATACACCATAAAAATTCTTTGGTAATTGCAAACGTCTGTTCTTTCTCTCACTTTCTCTTCCCTCCCTCTCTATCTTTTATTCTCTTTCTCTTCCCTCTCTCCTCCCTTATAATGAAGATAATTGTCTAACAAATGTTATATATACAATTAATATTAAAACTTGCCATTATCTTAATGCCAATAATTATAATAACAATTTAATGATGATACTGCTGTTGATTGGTTTTGTAAAAAGTTTCACTCATATACATTCGCGAACGCCCTGCTATTTCACTGAATGCAGAATTTCTCTTGCACTTCGCCACAGGTCTTATCATAGCCTACGAAACCTATACAGTGTTTATGAACCCTATTGTGTGCGTGGTTTGCTTTCACCTTGAACTTTTGATAAAATTACAGTTACCATGTTGCGTGTGTACACAAAATAAACTCCTTCCGGGTGAAATGATATACCACGTGACACGTTCCTAATTAAGATTAGGTGATTAGCACTCCTTAGATGTTTGCGAGTAAGTGTCCTCAACCTGTACGCGCCGATGTAGACATAATGAAATTCCAAGTTAGTTTAATTATAAATTGTCAAGTATTAATGCAAGTTGCCATCGCTTATTTTAGAGAAATTCGCATATAATAGAAAAGTGATATTTCCCAAATGTACTGTAGTTAATAGATGAAAGCTAAAAACGAATTGAGAAGAGCGTTTGTAAGAACCAAAAACATAAACGGTCGATAGCACCCTGTTCACAGTCTGGTACTATTCTGTAACGATTACACATAGTAATAATAGGAGTGAGTGCATAGTAATGTATGCAGTAAAAATATTGGTGTGAAAAAAGGTAGATTAATAGTCCACATAAAGATTTGAAACCGAGTCTACTGTTTCAGAGGCAGACATGCTACTCACTACATGACACGAACTATTTAAGAAAAATGTATCCTTTGAAATATAAAAACATTTTATCTAGCTCGTTCTTCCATCTCTGTCTGTCTGTCTGCCTGTCTATCTGTCTTTACCTCGCGTCCCTTTTATGATGTCTATATTTTAGTCTATTCTTCTTTATACAAAGATGGAATAGTAAAAGCCACAATGGAAATTAAATCGTGAATTGTTTCAAATCTACCATGAAAAACAAAACAAAACAAAAAGGACGAATGTCTTTCATTCTCTTTCTTTTCAGTCTCCCTCTTCATTATAAAAATAATTGTAATTGTCAAAAAAATATTGTTCATATTATCATCATAATAGTTACTGTAATTTGCTATTGCCATAATGATAATAATCCTGATAATAATGTTACTGCTATTGTCTCTGTAAAAATTCTCACTAATATGTATTCATGTACGATTTACTAGCTCACTAAAAGTAGGATTACCTCATAAACTTAGTCATAGGTCTTGTTGTAACTTACAAAAACTGTATTGAATTCAGTGGTTTTCTCAATACACTGGTTAAAGGTGTGGATAAGATCCATGGCTCTGAACTCTGAACTCTGAACCCTGTTGCTTTCAGCTTGAGCTCTAGATAAAATTACAACTACCATGTTTCGTGTGCACACAGCGAAATTAACTAAGCTACATTATCAAGGACAACTTTGGGTGTACTGATATGCCGTTTGAGACTTTCCAAATTAGGATTAGGTGATTAGCAAACCTTTTTTTCGGTCGGTGTCTTCAACCTGTGACGCGCCGATCCGGACCTAATTTAAACAAATTTAGGTTCATTATAAATCGATATCTTTCGATTTATCATTCTGTTCAAGTGCACGTTATGGAAAAATGTAACGTCCCATTTGTACTATAGTAACCCGAGCAAAGCAAAGATT
Organism: Penaeus vannamei; assembly: GCF_042767895.1. Lineage (NCBI taxonomy): Eukaryota > Metazoa > Arthropoda > Malacostraca > Decapoda > Penaeidae > Penaeus > Penaeus vannamei. The sequence goes on from NC_091560.1 coordinate 32,387,215, forward strand.
TGGAGTGAGAAGAGCGTTTTTCCGTAGCATTCGTGAGTGGCAAGTGAAATCAAACATTCAGTGGTAAGTAGAGAAGAACCCCGTTGTTTGAAGTGTTACAAATCAACTATAGAAAAGATGACGTT